>NW_027675349.1:37500-60000 GCF_965601325.2 Salmo salar
TACCAACTTCTTCTTCTTCTATGGTATAATGGCGGTCCTCAAACCAACGTTAAAGGAGCGTGGCGCCTCCTACTGTGCTGGAGTGTGTTCAATCACGGTTTACGCCATTTCTAAATCCTCCTACCTAACTCGGTACTTCTGAGAAAATAAAAAAATAAAAATAAAAAAGATCCCTACTAACGTCTAATAGACCCTCCCCCATCCCCCAAATCCCTTCCAAACCCCCATCATACCCATTCCAACCTCAATGACCCTACACTTCAATCTTTCCCTCTCTTCAACATCCTTACAACACTATAACAACACATGCTCCACCGTTTCATTGACAATACCCTCCAGACACAAACCATTCACATGCTGCCAACCAGATGGAAGGACCAGTTCAATGTACAATGTCCTAAACACAATCGAGTAAACACCACCTCTTCCTTCCTAATCTGACCTTTGAACCTTGGTCCACCGACCTTTCTTTGGAGGGCATATAAATGCCGTCCCTTGTGCTCAGAGTCCCATCTCTTCTGCCACACATCTATCAAAATGGCCCTGATCTCACATTTGTCCTCACCTCTACCCAGTGGAACATTAATATATATTATATCTTGTTTTAAAGTTATTTTAGCTAACGAGTCTACAATTTCATTCCATTCCACACCTGAATGTGCTGGGACCCAGCAGAATCTCACTACTAGACCCATTCTCTCAATTCTCCATAATAACATTAATACCTCCAATAGTAGGTCACTCCTAATAGATTTACCAGATGATAAACTATTCAATACAGACAGAGAATCTGAGGATACTATAACTCTAACAGGTTGTACGTCCTCCACCCACTGGAGGACAACTATTATCACCAACAGTTCAACTGAGTACACTGACAGTTCATCTGTTAGTCTTCTACATATCTGCACATCACATTCAGGAAGGTAAACACCTGCTCCTGTGGGCCCACTATCTGGGCCCTTGGATCCATCTGTGAAAAGAGGTAAAAAAGCATAACAACTTCTACCAATGTAATTGTCAACCAGTTTCCCTTTATCACTGACTTCTGACCCAATCTTTTCCTTTTGTCTACCAAGGTTAGATCAACAACAGGATCTGGGAGTAACCATGGAGGAACATCCCCTATCACCACAGAAAAGGGCCAACCTCCAACTCCCTGAAACTACTCTCATCAGCAAGCTTTCCAACTGTCCAACCAAAACCACTGCCTTGTCTACTAGTATATTCCCAACAGTCATCTAGAACAGTAGCAGTGGGATGCTCAACCTCACAGCCTTTCAACCCAATAAGCTAATGACAATTTATTACGTCGTATATCCAAAGGCATCTCACCTGCCTCAACTGGACTATAATATAAATCCATGATATTATGGGATACAAAATGGGAAAAGGGGAAATTATGATAATACTAAAAAACACCCGTCTAACTAACCCTACACTCATTAAAACCCACTACCCCATTCCACTACTTTGACCCTATCTGCTCCTGCACCAGGCCAACTAACACTACACTCATTAAAACCCACTACCCCATTCCACTACTTTGACCCCATCTGCTCCTGCACCAGGCCAACTAACCCTACACTCATTAAAACCCACTACCCCATTCCACTACTTTGACCCTATCTGCTCCTGCACCAGGCCAACTAACCCTACACTCATTAAAACCCACTACCCCCATTCCACTACTTTGACCCTATCTGCTCCTGCACCAGGCCAACTAACCCTACACTCATTAAAACCCACTACCCCATTCCACTACTTTGACCCTATCTGCTCCTGCACCAGGCCAACTAACCCTACACTCATTAAAACCCACTACCCCATTCCACTACTTTGACCCTATCTGCTCCTGCACCAGGCCAACTAACCCTACACTCATTAAAACCCACTACCCCATTCCACTACTTTGACCCTATCTGCTCCTGCACCAGGCCAACTAACCCTACACTCATTAAAACCCACTACCCCATTCCACTACTTTGACCCTATCTGCTCCTGCACCAGGCCAACTAACCCTACACTCATTAAAACCCACTACCCCATTCCACTACTTTGACCCTATCTGCTCCTGCACCAGGCCAACTAACCCTACACTCATTACAACCCACTACCCCATTCCACTACTTTGACCCTATCTGCTCCTGCACCAGGCCAACTAACCCTACACTCATTAAAACCCACTACCCCCATTCCACTACTTTGACCCTATCTGCTCCTGCACCAGGCCAACTAACCCTACACTCATTAAAAACCCACTACCCCATTCCACTACTTTGACCCTATCTGCTCCTGCACCAGGCCAACTAACCCTACACTCATTAAAACCCACTACCCCATTCCACTACTTTGACCCTATCTGCTCCTGCACCAGGCCAACTAACCCCACACTCATTAAAACCCACTAGCCCATTCCACTACTTTGACCCTATCTGCTCCTGCACCAGGCCAACTAACCCTACACTCATTAAAACCCACTAGCCCATTCCACTACTTTGACCCTATCTGCTCCTGCACCAGGCCAACTAACCCTACACTCATTAAAACCCACTACCCCCATTCCACTACTTTGACCCTATCTGCTCCTGCACCAGGCCAACTAACCCTACACTCATTAAAACCCACTACCCCCATTCCACTACTTTGACCCTATCTGCTCCTGCACCAGGCCAACTAACCCTACACTCATTAAAACCCACTACCCCATTCCACTACTTTGACCCTATCTGCTCCTGCACCAGGCCAACTAACCCTACACTCATTAAAACCCACTAGCCCATTCCACTACTTTGACCCTATCTGCTCCTGCACCATGCCAACTAACCCTACACTCATTAAAACCCACTACCCCCATTCCACTACTTTGACTCTATCTGCTCCTGCACCAGGCCAACTAACCCTACACTCATTAAAACCCACTACCCCATTCCACTACTTTGACCCTATCTGCTCCTGCACCAGGCCAACTAACCCTACACTCATTAAAACCCACTACCCCATTCCACTACTTTGACCCTATCTGCTCCTGTAACCAGGCCAACGGCCTGGGAGGACGGGACACCACCACTCAACACACCCTGGAACTCTTCTGAAGTCAAATCTAGTATGACCAAATACTTCTCTGCAGCTGCCACCAAAACATATTTTTTTTCAGTGATTTACATTCCATTTCTGCGGTACAGTTGATAACCATTTGCTATGAACACTAAGAAGCCAACCTTACTGAAGCATATATCACTGGTTGGCCCATCCCTCTGTGCTGTCACAGATCTACTACTCACAGGGATCCTCTCAGGATCCTTCAGCCTTGACCCATCCTCCTCTACTTTCTTCACTGCCTCAGCAGTGACAACCTGTTCCCAACAGTGGGGTCAGTGGGATTGGATAGGGGCCCCTCTACCTCTCTCTCTCTCTCTCTCTCTGACTGGAGGAGACAGGTGAAATGGTGTGTCTCCTCTGGTCAACAATACTCACCTTGAAAGACTCCACAGCCTGTTGGAGCTCCTTCAGCTCCTTCTCTCTCTCCTGGAATCTCTGCTGGACCTTCTGCTGACTCATCCCCAGCTGCCTCTGTGGAGAATCACTCTTCAATGAGCTATCAAGCTTTATTAGTCCAGTAGATCAATAGTATAGTAATGTGACATAGGGCCCATAGAGAGGAAGATCTAAAAAAATGGATGGTCCATTTACTAAATGATATTTATTTGTTGCTATGTGAATGATTATAGTTTTTATGGTAGGACTACATGTATCAACAGGTTGAGACTGAACTTTGGACTCATAAAAGGGTATTCAGAATGATAATAGTGTTTGACATTATAAAATGGTGATACATTTGGAGAATCTGGGTTGACATATCTATATACTCAAGGTTTGTGTTCATATTTGTTCTGCTGAGGATCAATTTCATTTCAATGATCTCATGTTCAAACAGCCTTAGTTCCTACTGTATCTTTAATTCTTTGTTTATCAGACAGTCACCAACAAGTTGTTCTGGTCTTACCTGTTTCTCAGTCCTCTCTGCTGCAGCTGACACTGTATCATGGCCTTTATGTTCATCCATCACACACAGCAGACAGATACACTGCTGATCGGTACGACAGTAAACCTCCAGCAGTTTGTCATGATGAGAGCAGATCTTCTCCTGTAGTTGTGCGGTGGCTTTGACCAGCTTGTGCCTCTTCAAAGCAGGAAATTCGTAGTGAGATTGGAGGTGAGTCTCACAGTAAGAGGCCAGACACACCAGACAGGACATGAGGGCTTTCTGCTTTCTGGTCCCAGTGCAGAAATCACACGCCACATCTCTAGGTCCAGCATAGCACAGAGCAGGAGGGGGAGCAGCCTGGAGTCCTGTCTTCTTCAGTTTCTCCACCAGCTCAGCCAACATGTTATTTTTCCTCAGATTAGGCCTTGGAGTGAAGGTCTCTCTGCACTGAGGACAGCTATAGACCCCTTTCAGAACATCCTGATCCCAGCAGCCCTCAATACAGCTCCTACAGTAACTGTGTCCACAGGGGATGGTGACTGGTTCCTTCAGTAGATCCAGACAGACAGAACAACAGAACTGGTCCTGGTCCAGCAGAACTCCCTGTTGAGCCATTTGGACGGTTGTTCACTCTCACACAGACTGACGAGACAGAGACTCAGATCAGTTTCGTTTCCTCAGAAGAGAGTTTGTGAAGGGGGATGGATTTCCTGGTTCTGCCAGAGGGGTGGGGTTAGAGGGAGGGAGGGGTTAGAGGAATGCAGGAAGAGAGAGAGGAACTGCATGCAACAGCAAGAGGGAGACAAATAGTTTTGTTCCAATGTTAGAGCCCTTAACATGGAACAAATGACATAATGAATCTTAAAATGTGAGTTGTTAGAATATATGAAGGGTAACAGTTTTCTATGAAGTACGTATGTATCATTATTTTAATCACCTTTATAATGCCTTATAAATCAATAAGTCCTGAGGAGGTGTGATATATGGTTATTATACAGTACCACGGCTAAGGGCTGTTCTTAGACAAGACACAACACGGATTGAGAATTATCTAACACTTTCAACAATACAATCACATTTTATTTTATTGGTTTCATACACATATTTATCAGATGTTATTGTGGGTGAAGTGAAATGCTTGTGTTCCCAGCTCACAGAGGGCAAATCTAAAAAGTCAATGAAAATATTAGGACAAGCAATGATATATATATATATATATATATATATACACTGTGTACTGTGATGTGATGCATAGACAATTTGGAGTACATCTGTAGTATATCTGAAGAATAGTAGATGTACAGCAGTAGTTATATAGGATGAACCATGACTAGAATACAGTATATACATATGAAGTGGACAGTAGTAGTTATATAGGATGAACCATGACTAGAATACAGTATATACATATGAAGTGGACAGCAGTAGTTATATAGGATGAACCAGGACTAGAATACAGTATATACATATGAAGTGGACAGCAGTAGTTATATAGGATGAACCATGACTAGAATACAGTATATACATATGAAGTGGACAGCAGTAGTTATATAGGATGAACCATGACTAGAATACAGTATATACATATGAAGTGGACAGCAGTAGTTATATAGGATGAACCATGACTGGAATACAGTATATACATTTTTATTTATTTCACCTTTATTTAACCAGGTAGGCAAGTTGAGAACAAGTTCTCATTTACAATTGCGACCTGGCCAAGATAAAGCAAAGCAGTTCGACAACATACAACAACACAGAGTTACACATGGAATAAACAAACGTACAGTCAATAATACAGTAAAAAAATAAGTCTATATACAATGTGAGCAAATGAGGTGAGATAAGGGAGGTAAAGGCAAAAAGGCCATGGTGGCAAAGTAAATACAATATAGCAAGTAAAACTCTGGAATGGTAGATTTGTAGTGGAAGAAAGTGCAAAGTAGACATAGAAATAATGGGGTGCAAAGGAGCAAAATAAATTAATAAATAAATAAATAAATACATTAGGGGAAGAGGTAGTTGGGCTAAATTATAGATGGGCTATGTACAGGTGCAGTGATCTGTGAGCTGCTCTGACAGCTGGTGCTTAAAGCTAGTGAAGGAGATATGTGTTTCCAGTTTCAGAGATTTTTGTAGTTCGTTCCAGTCATTGGCAGCAGAGAACTGGAAGGAGAGACGGCCAAAGGAGGAAATTGCTTTGTGGGTAACCAGAGAGATCCCTGACCTTATCTTCTCTCAAGAAGATGTCTGGTAGGCCCATTTAAATACCTTTTTTGGACATTTCAAGATAGCAGATGTTTGAGTTGGGTCTATTAACACAGCTGTGAGTTGTTATTTTTTTCATTTTTGACAAAATGAGCACTCCTGGAAGTGACAGATTTTGACTCATATTGAGTGATAAGACTGAGCTATTTAAAAACACTTTTTCAACATTTCAAGATAGCAGTTAGTTCAGTTTGATCTTATTAAAGACAGCTGTATATTCTTTTTTTTTACCCAAAAATATTCTATGTTCACGCCCACTTTTTTTGCACTATGTTTGAAGGCTGTCAACTTCTTGTCAGGAGGAGAATCACTTAGCCTTTCAACTAATTTTCAAATGATAGGATGCCTATTTAAAAACACTTTTTCAACATTTCAAGATAGCAGTTAGTTCAGTTTGATCTTATTAAAGACAGCTGTATCATTTTTTTATTCATTTTGACATATTGTTTGGGACCACTTTTTTTGCTCTGTTTGAAGGCTGTCAGCTTCTTCTCAGGAGGAGAATCACTTAGCCTTTCAACTAATTTTGGGTTAGTTGGACTAATTTTGGGTTAGTTCTCTCAAGAAGAACTAACCCATCTCAACATGACAGAGAGTAAGTCAGGAGAACCTATTTCAACATGACAGAGAGTAAGACAGGAGAACCTATTTCAACATGACGGAGAGTAAGACAGGAGAACCTATTTCAACATGACGGAGAGTAAGACAGGAGAACCTATTTCAACATGACGGAGAGTAAGACAGGAGAACCTATTTCAACATGACAGAGAGTAAGACAGGAGAACCTATTTCAACATGACGGAGAGTAAGACAGGAGAACCTATTTCAACATGACGGAGAGTAAGACAGGAGAACCTATTTCAACATGACGGAGAGTAAGACAGGAGAACCTATTTCAACATGACAGAGAGTAAGACAGGAGAACCTATTTCAACATGACAGAGAGTAAGACAGGAGAACCTATTTCAACATGACGGAGAGTAAGACAGGAATCCCTGACCTTATCTTCTCTCAAGAAGATGTCTGGTAGGCAGGGCTGGGCGATATGGACCAAAAGTCATATCCCGATATATTTAGGCTGAATATCGATATAAGATATATATCCTGATATTTTTTTCTGCAAAGTGAGAGCAAATGTTCAGTCAAAGTCAAAGCCAGATATGACATGTCTCAAGTAGTTTTATTGAAACCGGCTATTTCAGTGAACAGTTGAAAAATCAAATGTATAAATAATAAACAGGGCTCTTCACCTGGTTCAGATTAAATGCTCAGCTGTTCAAATAACAATAACATGTAAACATAAACACTGTAGAACAACAGGACGACCTTTTTGGAAATCAAAGCTTCATAAGGTGCACATTTAAATAAATAAAAATATCTTAAACAAAAATAGCCTATAAAATAAAATAGGCCTATCTTTTTCTGAAATAAATATTATATATATTTATGAGAAAAGTCAACTTTTTTTTTAGTTTGACAACTTTAAATGGCTTATTAAAATCAAATTGGCCTTCCCTGTAGCTCAGTTGGTAGAGCATGGTGTTTGCAACGCCAGGGTTGTGGGTTCGATTCCCACGGGGGGCCAGCACAGGAAAAAAAATGTATGAAATGTATGCATTCACTACTGTAAGTCGCTCTGGATAAGAGCGTCTGCTAAATGACTAAAATGTAAAATGTAAATGTAAATTACAGATTTCTTCTCCTTTCTAACACATCCACAGATGCAAATAACGAACATTACAAAATAATAAAATATGACAAACCCTAGTAAGGGCAGCAATTATATATAAATAAAGAACTAAATAAAGTGCTCAGTTTGAGAAAATGTGTTTTAAACATCAGCCTGAGATTACCATTTGCTTTTTGTTAACTCAATTTCTTATCTGAACAGCCTCAACCAGTTGCACAAGAAACAGACTATCAACTCAATAAACATTTTCCCCCTCTTTTTTTACTTTGATAAACAGTAATGCTGTCTTGAGGTAGACATTAGAAGACAAGCGTGTCCTCCTTCGTTTAAAGATTTTGTGCGAGAAACACCAGCCTGTCAACGGCATCCGGCTTCAGAGATGGCAGGTCACGATATTGCCACTGCAGCTGAAAACCCTTTCGGAGGGTGAACTGGTAGCTGGTACCAAGAGATACTTTTTTTGCCAGGTGGCTCAGAGCTGGAAAGACAACTTCATGATCCTTCCACCACTTGAGGGGATCAGTGTCACTCTCCACACTTGCTGACTGCAAGTAACTTGACAGTTCATTTTCAATAGCCTCCCTCTTGGTTGGTGGTGCAGTGGTGGTGGCTGTGCGCTGCTTGAAGAAGCTTGCCAGTGTCTTAGCTTTTGGTGCCACTGCTGCTTCTCCATCTGCAGGCTCAGGCACAGTTGGCACACGTAGGTAAGGCGGTTGACAGCTGCTCTGATCAGCCAGTAGCGTCTCCACCTCCAAGACAGCTCTGTGCTTCAATGCATCAACTTTTTCACTTGGGATATAGGTGGCCCTGAAGCGTGGATCCACAAATGAAGCCATCTCCAATAGGTCAGTAGTGGCTGGGTCAGAATACTTGCGGTTGAGGTACTCAACAATGCTGGTCTTGATCGATTTGCAAAGCTCGCTATCACCCTCTTCACATGCCAGGAGACTGTCGTTAAAAAGGTGCAGCACAGGTTTTACATATGATAGAGTGACGTACTCCTCACCTGACAAAGCATCGGTAAAGTCCTGGAGAGGTTTCAGGACCTTTTGGACTGCTTCTAGGACCTCTAAGTCCTGCCAGGTAGGGACAAGGTGCCTGGTCTTTTTGTCATTAGACAGGACTTTGGCCAGTGCTCCTTCCTGCTCCAGGACTCTCTCTATCATCTGCTGCCTTGATCACCAGCGTGTGGCAGACTCGGTTATGAGTTGGTGACTTGGCAGACCCAGCTGAATCTGGACTTCAGCAAGATGTCTCCTTTTCTTCCAGCTGTACCAAAAACAGCTTACAATTCTCTTGCACAGAGAAATGGCCCGGGTGACGCGCTTGTCATTCATGCCATGTCCTGTCAGAAACATAAAAAAAACTATTAAACAAATGTGCTTATGCGAGAAAATTTGACTCTGTTTTCACTTTAACACACTCATACAACTAAGTGCTTTCCAAAATCAAGCTTTAGAAATATTCTACATGAATATTTTCTTGTTTCATAGTTTATTTTTTTAATCAACGCCAGTGCTAATCATAAATATCAAATATTATATTCATTTATTTTGTGAATTTGAATCCTGTAAGTGATTTTTATGTATTATTATTTGTGTATAATTTATAAATGATGACTATACTGTATGTACATTTACTGATGTTTCGTTCTTGTTGTTGTTCTTAGTATTTATGCTTAGTATTTAATGCTACTTCATATTTCTACTCCACTAAAAACTCCACAATGTTTAGGCCTACCTACGTGTCAACATTAGTTTCTAGTTACTTTGCAGTTGGCTCTTCAATCCAGAGAAAAAACTATAGTCTATCATAATAACTAAATATGTTACCTTGATGATATCAACAGGCTAACCAGCATTTTAAAGTCATAATTACCTCACCTTTACCAGCTGTAACATTAAAGTGGTAAACACATCAATGCATCACTAATTCTTATCCAATAACCTAATAAATATGGTTCTGAAATCTACCATCCTGTATTGTAAGTGATTTTACTTTTAGCACTTTATGTTTTGTGTTTTATTAATCAATCTTTGGCCAAGAGAGCAGCATAAAACAAAACAAGTTGCAGACAGACACAAAGGAAAAATAATGAAAAACTAATATTTTAATGTTTTTTTATTTAAAGTAAAATATGTGAATACTCCTTAATAAAACACTGCACTCCCCAATAGCCAAGTGTAGTCTGACCGAAGCACTGCATCCTCAGCCACTCGTTCAGCTCCACCGCTCTGACCACGTCGCTCCCGTTGGCGGTTGTTATAGCAACCGGATGATTTTCTTGGAGTTTCCCAGCTTGCGTCCTGCGAGGCCTCAGCTATATGCTCACCGGTGTGATCCTGGGGGGAAATAACTTGTTTTGGAGACACGACGCTTGTTTTCATCTCCCCAGTCGTTGAATGAAGTGAACATGTCACGCTTCATGTAAGGCTCACATTGTCCTGCTCGACCACATATCGCTGGTCAACGCCAAAATGGGTCCCGTTAGCGAGCCGGTCAGCAAGGCTCTGCCTGACTTCAGTGGACATTTGTGGCAGTGCTTCTCGTGTAAAGTAGTTGGGAAGCTCATATCTCGGGTCCATAGTTTTCAGTAGCTTTTTGAATCCGACTTGTTCCACAGTTGCAACAGGGACCATATCTTTAGCAATGTGATAGGACACCGCTGTAGTTATAGTACACCACTTGCCAATTTTCTTTTCATAAAGGCTCACTGCGGGAAAATGAAGTTTGCAGTGAGCTTTGTTTCGGGGCTTTTTCGGGTTGTCGACGGCTTGCGGCTGGGGCTTCTGCAGCGCGCAGTTTCACACACTCTTCGTATTGCAGTTTGTGCCACTGTTTTAGGTGGTGAAAAAGATTTGTAGTGCTTCCACCCCTGGCTGTAACTTTTTTTTATGGCACTGCCTACATATAACGTGATTTTGTTGCTCATCTGATACTTTGAATCCGAACCATCTCCAAATTACTGAGCCAATGCTTTTTCTTTTACTAACCAATTCCTCGTCAAAACGCTCCGCAGACGCTGTTGCTTCCTCCATGTTTGTTGAAGTGTCGGTTCCTGCCCCTCCGCCCTCTGTGCATGAAAGAGGAGGCGCGGGGAGCAGCGCAGAGAGCTCCGGGTCTGCAGCTTGCTTGGAGCAAGGATCAAAGCGTACATTTGAACTATATCGATATATGCGAAATGGTCTAATTTCATATCACATTTAAAATATATATCGATATATTTTTTATATCGATATATCGCCCAGCCCTAGTCAGGCTGATAAGAACAATTCTTATTTTGTATAACGGGTCACTTAGGATGGCAGTAGCATTGTTGACGAAATGCAGGCATCGCAGCAGAATTAGGAAGCGGTCTTGGGAAAAGAGGGTGGCAAAGAAGGGAGTTGCAAACATAGGATCTGTGCTCCAGTATTCTCTTAGGGAGTTCTTCTTTACTATCCCCATGAGGAGGACTGTCACCAGGAAGGTATACATTTCACTAATTGTGGTTGTCACCCATTTAGCGAGTTTCCCCCTCACTCCTGGCTCTCTCTTCTCCTGTAGCTCCAAGGCATAGCGATTGGTCTCCTGTACTATGTTTCCCACCAGCTCCTCTGTCAGAAACAACTTGAAGCACTCTGCCTCAGATGGAAATGGACTCCAGACTGGGACTCATCAAAACAAACAGCAGGGCCAGGAGGGGTGAAATGACTGGTGGCCTTCCAGCTACCACAGAACTCCTGTACTTCATCCACTGTCGGTCTCCCTCCATCACCACCAGCATCTTCAAAGGGACCTGGTACTTGGTCAGTGGACAAGGGAACCTCAGATTCAGGGTTCTCAATGGCTACAAGGTTGGGGGGGGGGGGGGGGCAGCTCCTCACTGTCAGAATCTGATTCCTGACTTTCAGACTCAGACTCATTGTCAGAATTTTAACAAAAATCTCCATAATTTCCACATTTGTGAGTTGTCTCCTTTTGAAAGACATTGCTAATGCTACAGCTTAGCTCACTAGCTACATACATAAACAACAACACTGAATGGCTCAGAGTGAGAGGGGACGTGATTGACTGCCGGCGTGCGTCACTTGTATCAATAAATCACCATCAGAAAATGTTTTGTGAGGTAATTATTTGTGTATTTATTGTTTTATTCACATGTTTTCAATTCTGGGTGATAAATCATGCATTCCGATTCTTGCATAGATTGTAATGGGCACATATTATGTGTGTAAAATACTTATTTGAAGGTTATAGTGATTATGATGAGCTAAGCTAATTCCAGCTATGTGTATGGAGCCATGTTTGTTGACATACAATGCATTCTGGGTTTCACGTAATCATCCGTTTGACCAAAGATGTTATAACAAAATGAGGTGAGTAAGAGTTCACTCATTTTTTGAGGACTTCCAGAAATGAATGGTGGGATGTGAACGACGGTAGATGACACACCCCTTCAACACTATAAACAGACCGAACTCATCTTGTCTTTTATTATCTTCGGTTTCTGTGAGGGGAAAAAATGCATGGCTGCTCGCTGAAACTAATCGTCGGATTACTGTCGATTTCTAGAAAGTGTTTTACCTAATTATTTCGATCAATGGTGAGCTCACCCCGTGATGTGATTAATTATACATAGTAATTGCAATTAGCTAATTCATATTGTAGTTTACGTCAGCCGAGAGTTAGAAAATATGACCGCTTGTGTTGGGTCAATCTATCCTCAGTTAGCGCTAAGACAAATGTAGCCTACATTTTTTCCGGTTAGGATGATTGTGTTGTGATATATATATATACTTCTGTGAATATCTGAACCATTTGCATCCAAAAATAAACTGCTCACATTCTGGAGATAAACTTTGTAAGGACTGTGTGTGTGTTTTGTGTAAATAGTTTCTGAAAAAAGTGTGTCCAGCTCAAACGCTGATTGTTGCGTCATTGGAAACTGTCCGTTGTAAACGAGTGTTCTAAATGAGTGTTCTAAAGAGTGTTCTAAACGAGGGTTCTAAACGAGGGTTCTAAATGAGGGTTCTAAAGAGCGTTCGAAATGAGTGTTCTCAAAAAGCGTTCTAAATGAGCGTTCTAAATGAGTGTTCTAAATGAGGGTTCTAAAGAGCATTCTAAATGAGCGTTGTAAATGAGTGTTCTAAATGAGTGTTCTAAAAGAGGGTTCTAAAAGAGGGTTCTAAAAGAGCGTTCTAAACGAGCGTTCTAAACGAGGGTTCGTATGAGGGTTCTAAATGTGTGTTCTAAATGAGTGTTCTAATGAGCATTCTAAACGAGGGTTCTAAATGAGGGTTCTAAATGAGGGTTTTAAAATAGCGTTCTAAATGAGGGTTCTAAAAGAGCGTTCTAAACGAGCGTTCTAAACGAGTGTTCTAAATTAGTGTTTGTAATGAGGGTTCTAAATGTGTGTTCTAAATGAGGGTTCTAATGAGTGTTCTAAATGAGGGTTCTAAATGAACGTTCTAAATGAGGGTTTTAAAATAGCGTTCTAAATGAGGGTTCTAAATGAGGGTTCTAAATGAGTGTTCTAAAGAGCGTTCTAAAAGAGGGTTCTAAAAGAGGGTTCTAAAAGAGGGTTCTAAAAGAAGCGTTCTAAAAGAGGGTTCTAAAAGAGCGTTCTAAAAGAGTGTTCTAAAAGAGCGTTCTAAATTAGTGTTCGTAATGAGGGATCTAACTGTGTGTTCTAAATGAGCGTTCTAAATGAGCGTTCTAAATGAGTGTTCTAAATGAGTGTTGTAAAAGAGCGTTCTAAATGAGGGTTCTAAATGAGCGCTGTAAATGAGTGTTGTAAATGAGCGTGGTAAATGAGAGTTCTAAATGAGCGTTCTAAATGAGTGTTAGGCTATATAGTGCACTGTGTTTGACCAAGGTCCACAGTTAATTGTAGTGCACAATTTAGTGTTCTAATCACACAGCGCTTCAGGAACCACTGTAGAACGATCACACCCCGTGTGACAGGCAGACAGGTTAGGGTTAGGAGGTGTTACTAGACAGACAGACAGACAGTCAGGTTAGGAGGTGTCACTAGACAGACAGACAGACAGACAGACAGGTTAGGGTTAGGAGGTGTTACTAGACAGACAGACAGGTTAGGGTTAGGAGGTGTTACTGTACAGACAGACAGACAGACAGACAGACAGGTTAGGGTTAGGAGGTGTTACTGTACAGACAGACAGGTTAGGGTTAGGAGGTGTTACTAGACAGACAGACAGTCAGGTTAGGAGGTGTCACTAGACAGACAGACAGACAGACAGACAGACAGACAGACAGACAGACAGACAGGTTAGAGTTAGGAGGTGTTACTGTACAGACAGACAGACAGACAGACAGACAGACAGACAGACAGACAGGTTAGGGTTAGGAGGTGTTACTGTACAGACAGACAGACAGACAGACAGGTTAGGGTTAGGTGTTACTGTACAGACAGACAGGTTAGGGTTAGGAGGTGTTACTGTACAGACAGACAGACAGACAGACAGGTTAGGGTTAGGAGGTGTTACTGAACAGACAGACAGACAGGTTAGGAGGTGTTACTATACAGACAGACAGACAGGCAGACAGACAGGTTAGAGTTAGGAGGTGTTACTGTACAGACAGACAGACAGAGACAGACAGACAGGTTAGGGTTAGGAGGTGTTACTAGACAGACAGACAGACAGGTTAGGGTTAGGAGGTGTTACTATACAGACAGACAGACAGAGACAGACAGACAGGTTAGGGTTAGGAGGTGTTACTATACAGACAGACAGACAGGTTAGGGTTAGGAGGTGTTACTAGACAGACAGACAGACAGACAGGTTAGGGTTAGGAGGTGTTACTGGACAGACAGACAGACAGACAGGTTAGGGTTATGAGGTGTTACTATACAGAGAGACAGACAGACAGGTTAGGGTTAGGAGGTGTTACTATACAGACAGACAGACAGGTTAGAGTTAGGAGGTGTTACTGAACAGACAGACAGACAGACAGGTTAGGAGGTGTTACTAGACAGACAGACAGACAGAGAGACAGACAGACAGGTTAGGGTTAGGAGGTGTTACTGAAAAGACAGACAGACAGACAGACAGAGAGACAGACAGAGAGACAGGTTAGAGTTAGGAGGAAAAAAATGCATGGCTGCACGCTGAAACTAATCGTCGGATTACTGTCGATTTCTAGAAAGTGTTTTACCTAATTATTTCGATCAATGGTGAGCTCACCCCGTGATGTGATTAATTATACATAGTAATTGCTATTAGCTAATTCATATTGTAGTTCACGCCAGCCGAGAGTTAGAAAATATGACTGCTTGTGTTGGGTCAATCTTTCTTCAGTTAGCGCTACGACAAATGTAGCCTACATTTTTCCGGTTAGGATGATTGTATTGTGCTATATATATATTTCTGTGTGTTGTGACATGAGTATGAAATTGTCATTCTGGTTGTTTTAGGGACTCCTGAAACAACCAGCAAACCAGGCTGTCGTTCTGTGAAACAGTGAATGTATAGAATCTAGTTAGCTGAAGAATTTACTGTAAATTGAATGTACAATTGTGTAAGCTTGCCTTGCTGATATTTGCCATGCAGATAGATGAAATAACGTAGCTAGCTATGTTCTTGCTTATTGTGCAGTGGATGATTAAAATACCTGTATGCCTATGGATGTGTAGCTAGCTATCTAGCCGATCTGTGTATGGACCCAAACGTTTGGTATACATATTAGTTCAGAACCTATGAACCTCAGCTATCATAGCCAGTTGTATCAACTTCAAAACAGCCTGAATGACATTAATGAAGCCTATGGATTGAGTAGAATATAATATAACTTTGTGCCAAGGATGCAAGTTGTATATACATGTAGTTATTACCATGCATGAGATCCCCACATTGTAGCCTGTACATTTAATATATTCACTGATCATGTACTCTACCTTGGCAAATAAAGGTGCAGTTTAGGTATGAATGTCTTTGAGATTATTTTTCAGTCATATCCAATACCAGGAGTATCAAATTCCAGTCTTTGAATGACGCTGTGTCTGCATGTATGTATTACAATTATACACTTCAACAGTGTTTACCAATCTTGGTCCTGGGACATCAATGGTTACACATTGTAACTAATAGACTAGAAACAGGATTTAACTAGTTAATTCATATATACAGAAATATAATGTTAAAAAACAGAACACCACTTCCTATGCATCATGTAAATACTCTAACACTGGTTCATCTCAACATCTAATGCCCTTCATCTGCATTGATCTGATAAACACAGGATAGGTGGAGTATTTCATCACATTACAATTATAGGTAGGTAATTCATATATACTGCTCAAAAAAATAAAGGGAACACTTAAACAACACATCCTAGATCTTAATGAAAGAAATAATCTTATGAAATACTTTTTTCTTTACATAGTTGAATGTGCTGACAACAAAATCACACAAAAATAATCAATGGAAATCCAATTTATTAACCCATGGAGGTCTGGATTTGGAGTCACACTCAAAATTAAAGTGGAAAACCACACTACAGGCTGATCCAACTTTGATGTAATGTCCTTAAAACAAGTCAAAATGAGGCTCAGTAGTGTGTGTGGCCTCCACGTGCCTGAATGACCTCCCTACAACGCCTGGGCATGCTCCTGATGAGGTGGCGGATGGTCTCCTGAGGGATCTCCTCCCAGACCTGGACTAAAGCATCCGCCAACTCCTGGACAGTCTGTGGTGCAACGTGGCGTTGGTGGATGGAGCGAGACATGATGTCCCAGATGTGCTCAATTGGATTCAGGTCTGGGGAACGGGCGGGCCAGTCCATAGCATCAATGCCTTCCTCTTGCAGGAACTGCTGACACACTCCAGCCACATGAGGTCTAGCATTGTCTTGCATTAGGAGGAACCCAGGGCCAACCGCACCAGCATATGGTCTCACAAGGGGTCTGAGGATCTCATCTCGGTACCTAATGGCAGTCAGGCTACCTCTCAATTTAGAACACACATTTAGAACCCTCATTTAGAACGCTCATTTAAACGCTCATTTAGAACGTTCCTTTAGAACCCTCATTTAGAACGCTCATTTAGAACCCTCGTTTAGAACGCTCATTTAGAACGCTCCTTTAGAACCCTCGTTTAGAACCCTCGTTTAGAACCCTCATTTACAACAACAATCAGCATTTGAGCTGGACACACTTTTTTCAGAAACTATTTACACAAAACACACACAGTCCTTACAAAGTTTATCTCCAGAATGTGAGCAGTTTATTTTTTAAAGGAAATGGTTCATATATTCACAGAAGTATATATATTTAATCACTGAACAGTAGCAGACCTAACTTCATCTGTTCCTGACTCTGGATAGTGGATTAAAAAGACCACCTGTTGTTACATCAACACCAGACATCATGATTCATGGAAATGGACATTGTATTTTATCAAATATGAAAACCTTAAATCTCTTCAAATTCAAATCAGTCAGAAAATAAGGATTGTACATAAAACAGAGCAGAATAAATCATCACATCTGGGGACCATCACCACCAGCATGACTAGTATCTATGTGGACCCTACTACAGTTTAACCAGCTCAGCTATAGACTACACCAGCATGACTAGTATCTATGTGGACCCTACTACAGTTTAACCAGCTCAGCTATAGACTACACCAGCATGACTAGTATCTATGTGGACCCTACTACAGTTTAACCAGCTCAGCTATAGACTACACCAGCATGACTAGTATCTATGTGGACCCTACTACAGTTTAACCAGCTCAGCTATAGACTACACCAGCATGACTAGTATCTATGTGGACCCTACTACAGTTTAACCAGCTCAGCTATAGACTACACCAGCATGACTAGTATCTATGTGGACCCTACTACAGTTTAACCAGCTCAGCTATAGACTACACCAGCATGACTAGTATCTATGTGGACCCTACTACAGTTTAACCAGCTCAGCTATAGACTACACCAGCATGACTAGTATCTATGTGGACCCTACTACAGTTTAACCAGCTCAGCTATAGACTACACCAGCATGACTAGTATCTATGTGGACCCCACTACAGTTTAACCAGCTCAGCTATAGACTACACCAGCATGACTAGTATCTATGTGGACCCTACTACAGTTTAACCAGCTCAGCTATAGACTATACCAGCATGACTAGTATCTATGTGGACCCTACTACAGTTTAACCAGCTCAGCTATAGACTACACCAGCATGACTAGTATCTATGTGGACCCTACTACAGTTTAACCAGCTCAGCTATAGACTACACCAGCATGACTAGTATCTATGTGGACCCTACTACAGTTTAACCAGCTCAGCTATAGACTACACCAGCATGACTAGTATCTATGTGGACCCTACTACAGTTTAACCAGCTCAGCTATAGACTACACCAGCATGACTAGTATCTATGTGGACCCTACTACAGTTTAACCAGCTCAGCTATAGACTACACCAGCATGACTAGTATCTATGTGGACCCTACTACAGTTTAACCAGCTCAGCTATAGACTACACCAGCATGACTAGTATCTATGTGGACCCTACTACAGTTTAACCAGCTCAGCTATAGACTACACCAGCATGACTAGTATCTATGTGGACCCTACTACAGTTTAACCAGCTCAGCTATAGACTACACCAGCATGACTAGTATCTATGTGGACCCTACTACAGTTTAACCAGCTCAGCTATAGACTACACCAGCATGACTAGTATCTATGTGGACCCTACTACAGTTTAACCAGCTCAGCTATAGACTACACCAGCGTGACTAGTATCTATGTGGACCCTACTACAGTTTAACCAGCTCAGCTATAGACTACACCAGCATGACTAGTATCTATGTGGACCCTACTACAGTTTAACCAGCTCAGCTATAGACTACACCAGCATGACTAGTATCTATGTGGACCCTACTACAGTTTAACCAGCTCAGCTATAGACTACACCAGCATGACTAGTATCTATGTGGACCCTACTACAGTTTAACCAGCTCAGCTATAGACTACACCAGCATGACTAGTATCTATGTGGACCCTACTACAGTTTAACCAGCTCAGCTATAGACTACACCAGCATGACTAGTATCTATGTGGACCCTACTACAGTTTAACCAGCTCAGCTATAGACTACACCAGCATGACTAGTATCTATGTGGACCCTACTACAGTTTAACCAGCTCAGCTATAGACTACACCAGCATGACTAGTATCTATGTGGACCCTACTACAGTTTAACCAGCTCAGCTATAGACTACACCAGCATGACTAGTATCTATGTGGACCCTACTACAGTTTAACCAGCTCAGCTATAGACTACACCAGCATGACTAGTATCTATGTGGACCCTACTACAGTTTAACCAGCTCAGCTATAGACTACACCAGCATGACTAGTATCTATGTGGACCCTACTACAGTTTAACCAGCTCAGCTATAGACTACACCAGCATGACTAGTATCTATGTGGACCCTACTACAGTTTAACCAGCTCAGCTATAGACTACACCAGCATGACTAGTATCTATGTGGACCCTACTACAGTTTAACCAGCTCAGCTATAGACTACACCAGCATGACTAGTATCTATGTGGACCCTACTACAGTTTAACCAGCTCAGCTATAGACTACACCAGCATGACTAGTATCTATGTGGACCCTACTACAGTTTAACCAGCTCAGCTATAGACTACACCAGCATGACTAGTATCTATGTGGACCCTACTACAGTTTAACCAGCTCAGCTATAGACTACACCAGCATGACTAGTATCTATGTGGACCCTACTACAGTTTAACCAGCTCAGCTATAGACTACACCAGCATGACTAGTATCTATGTGGACCCTACTACAGTTTAACCAGCTCAGCTATAGACTACACCAGCATGACTAGTATCTATGTGGACCCTACTACAGTTTAACCAGCTCAGCTATAGACTACACCAGCATGACTAGTATCTATGTGGACCCTACTACAGTTTAACCAGCTCAGCTATAGACTACACCAGCATGACTAGTATCTATGTGGACCCTACTACAGTTTAACCAGCTCAGCTATAGACTACACCAGCATGACTAGTATCTATGTGGACCCTACTACAGTTTAACCAGCTCAGCTATAGACTACACCAGCATGACTAGTATCTATGTGGACCCTACTACAGTTTAACCAGCTCAGCTATAGACTACACCAGCATGACTAGTATCTATGTGGACCCTACTACAGTTTAACCAGCTCAGCTATAGACTACACCAGCATGACTAGTATCTATGTGGACCCTACTACAGTTTAACCAGCTCAGCTATAGACTACACCAGCATGACTAGTATCTATGTGGACCCTACTACAGTTTAACCAGCTCAGCTATAGACTACACCAGCATGACTAGTATCTATGTGGACCCTACTACAGTTTAACCAGCTCAGCTATAGACTACACCAGCATGACTAGTATCTATGTGGACCCTACTACAGTTTAACCAGCTCAGCTATAGACTACACCAGCATGACTAGTATCTATGTGGACCCTACTACAGTTTAACCAGCTCAGCTATAGACTACACCAGCATGACTAGTATCTATGTGGACCCTACTACAGTTTAACCAGCTCAGCTATAGACTACACCAGCATGACTAGTATCTATGTGGACCCTACTACAGTTTAACCAGCTCAGCTATAGACTACACCAGCATGACTAGTATCTATGTGGACCCTACTACAGTTTAACCAGCTCAGCTATAGACTACACCAGCATGACTAGTATCTATGTGGACCCTACTACAGTTTAACCAGCTCAGCTATAGACTACACCAGCATGACTAGTATCTATGTGGACCCTACTACAGTTTAACCAGCTCAGCTATAGACTACACCAGCATGACTAGTATCTATGTGGACCCTACTACAGTTTAACCAGCTCAGCTATAGACTACACCAGCATGACTAGTATCTATGTGGACCCTACTACAGTTTAACCAGCTCAGCTATAGACTACACCAGCATGACTAGTATCTATGTGGACCCTACTACAGTTTAACCAGCTCAGCTATAGACTACACCAGCATGACTAGTATCTATGTGGACCCTACTACAGTTTAACCAGCTCAGCTATAGACTACACCAGCATGACTAGTATCTATGTGGACCCTACTACAGTTTAACCAGCTCAGCTATAGACTACACCAGCATGACTAGTATCTATGTGGACCCTACTACAGTTTAACCAGCTCAGCTATAGACTACACCAGCATGACTAGTATCTATGTGGACCCTACTACAGTTTAACCAGCTCAGCTATAGACTACACCAGCATGACTAGTATCTATGTGGACCCTACTACAGTTTAACCAGCTCAGCTATAGACTACACCAGCATGACTAGTATCTATGTGGACCCTACTACAGTTTAACCAGCTCAGCTATAGACTACACCAGCATGACTAGTATCTATGTGGACCCTACTACAGTTTAACCAGCTCAGCTATAGACTACACCAGCATGACTAGTATCTATGTGGACCCTACTACAGTTTAACCAGCTCAGCTATAGACTACACCAGCATGACTAGTATCTATGTGGACCCTACTACAGTTTAACCAGCTCAGCTATAGACTACACCAGCATGACTAGTATCTATGTGGACCCTACTACAGTTTAACCAGCTCAGCTATAGACTACACCAGCATGACTAGTATCTATGTGGACCCTACTACAGTTTAACCAGCTCAGCTATAGACTACACCAGCATGACTAGTATCTATGTGGACCCTACTACAGTTTAACCAGCTCAGCTATAGACTACACCAGCATGACTAGTATCTATGTGGACCCTACTACAGTTTAACCAGCTCAGCTATAGACTACACCAGCATGACTAGTATCTATGTGGACCCTACTACAGTTTAACCAGCTCAGCTATAGACTACACCAGCATGACTAGTATCTATGTGGACCCTACTACAGTTTAACCAGCTCAGCTATAGACTACACCAGCATGACTAGTATCTATGTGGACCCTACTACAGTTTAACCAGCTCAGCTATAGACTACACCAGCATGACTAGTATCTATGTGGACCCTACTACAGTTTAACCAGCTCAGCTATAGACTACACCAGCATGACTAGTATCTATGTGGACCCTACTACAGTTTAACCAGCTCAGCTATAGACTACACCAGCATGACTAGTATCTATGTGGACCCTACTACAGTTTAACCAGCTCAGCTATAGACTACACCAGCATGACTAGTATCTATGTGGACCCTACTACAGTTTAACCAGCTCAGCTATAGACTACACCAGCATGACTAGTATCTATGTGGACCCTACTACAGTTTAACCAGCTCAGCTATAGACTACACCAGCTTGACTAGTATCTATGTGGACCCTACTACAGTTTAACCAGCTCAGCTATAGACTACACCAGCATGACTAGTATCTATGTGGACCCTACTACAGTTTAACCAGCTCAGCTATAGACTACACCAGCATGACTAGTATCTATGTGGACCCTACTACAGTTTAACCAGCTCAGCTATAGACTACACCAGCATGACTAGTATCTATGTGGACCCTA
>NW_027675349.1:65000-105000 GCF_965601325.2 Salmo salar
AACAACACATGCTCCACCGTTTCATTGACAATACCCTCCAGACACAAACCATTCACATGCTGCCAACCAGATGGAAGGACCAGTTCAATGTACAATGTCCTAAACACAATCGAGGAAACACCACCTCTTCCTTCCTAATCTGACCTTTGAACCTTGGTCCACCGACCTTTCTTTGGAGGGCATATAAATGCCGTCCCTTGTGCTCAGAGTCCCATCTCTTCTGCCACACATCTATCAAAATGTCTCTGATCTCACATTTGTCCTCACCTCTACCCAGTGGAACATTAATATATATTATATCTTGTTTTAAAGTTATTTTAGCTAACTAGTCTACAATTTCATTCCATTCCACACCTGAATGTGCTGGGACCCGGCAGAATCTCACTACTAGACCCATTCTCTCAATTCTCCATAATAACATTAATATCTCCAATAGTAGGTCACTCCTAATAGATTTACCAGATGATAAACTATTCAATACAGACAGAGAATCTGAGGATACTATAATTCTAACAGGTTGTACGTCCTCCACCCACTGGAGGACAACTATTATCACCAACAGTTCAACTGAGTACACTGACAGTTCATCTGTTAGTCTTCTACATATCTGCACATCACATTCAGGAAGGTAAACACCTGCTCCTGTGGGCCCACTATCTGGGCCCTTGGATCCATCTGTGAAAAGAGGTAAAAAAAGCATAACAACTTCTACCAATGTAATTGTCAACCAGTTTCCCTTTATCACTGACTTCTGACCCAATCTTTCCTTTTGTCTACCAAGGTTAGATCAACAACAGGATCTGGGAGTAACCATGGAGGAACATCCCCTATCACCACAGAAAGGGCCAACCTCCAACTCCCTGAATCTACTCTCATCAGCAAGCTTTCCAACTGTCCAACCAAAACCACTGCCTTGTCTACTAGTATATTCCCAACAGTCATCTAGAACAGTAGCAGTGGGATGCTCAACCTCACAGCCTTTCAACCCAATAAGCTAATGACAACACCAGGCCAACTAACCCTACACTCATTAAAACCCACTACCCCATTCCACTACTTTGACCCTATCTGCTCCTGCACCAGGCCAACTAACCCTACACTCATTAAAACCCACTACCCCATTCCACTACTTTGACCCTATCTGCTCCTGCACCAGGCCAACTAACCCTACACTCATTAAAACCCACTACCCCATTCCACTACTTTGACCCTATCTGCTCCTGTAACCAGGCCAACGGCCTGGGAGGACGGGACACCACCACCCAACACACCCTGGAACTCTTCTGAAGTCAAATCTAGTATGACCAAATACTTCTCTGCAGCTGCCACCAAAACATATTTTTTTTCTGTGATTTTACATTCCATTTCTGCGGTACAGTTGATAACCATTTGCTATGAACACTAAGAAGCCAACCTTACTGAAGCATATATCACTGGTTGGCCCATCCCTCTGTGCTGTCACAGATCTACTACTCACAGGGATCCTCTCAGGATCCCTCAGCCTTGACCCATCCTCCTCTACTTTCTTCACTGCCTCAGCAGTGACAACCTGTTCCCAACAGTGGGGTCAGTGGGATTGGATAGGGGCCCCTCTACTTCTCTCTCTCTCTCTCTCTCTGACTGGAGGAGACAGGTGAAATGGTGTGTCTCCTCTGGTCAACAATACTCACCTTGAAAGACTCCACAGCCTGTTGGAGCTCCTTCAGCTCCTTCTCTCTCTCCTGGAATCTCTGCTGGACCTTCTGCTGACTCATTCCCAGCTGCCTCTGTGGAGAATCACTCTTCAATGAGCTATCAAGCTTTATTAGTCCAGTAGATCAATAGTATAGTAATGTGACATAGGGCCCATAGAGAGGAAGGTCTAAAAAATGGATGGTCCATTTACTAAATGATATTTATTTGTTGCTATGTGAATGATTATAGTTTTTATGGTAGGACTACATGTATCAACAGGTTGAGACTGAACTTTGGACTCATAAAAGGCCATTCAGAATGATAATAGTGTTTGACATTATAAAATGGTGATACATCTGGAGAATCTGGGTTAACATATCAATATACTCAAGGTTTGTGTTCATATTTGTTCTGCTGAGGATCTATTTCATTTCAATGATCTCATATTCAAACAGCCTTAGTTCCTACTGTATCTTTAATTCTTTGTTTATCAGACAGTCACCAACAAGTTGTTCTGGTCTTACCTGTTTCTCAGTCCTCTCTGCTGCAGCTGACACTGTATCATGGCCTTTATGTTCATCCACTGTACACATCAGACAGATACACTGCTGATCGGTACGACAGTAAACCTCCAGCAGTTTGTCATGATGAGAGCAGATCTTCTCCTGTAGTTGTGCGGTGGCTTTGACCAGCTTGTGCTTCTTGAAAGCTGGAGATTCGTAGTGAGATTGGAGGTGAGTCTCACAGTAAGAGGCCAGACACGCCAGACAGGACATGAGGGCTTTCTGCTTTCTGGTCCCAGTACAGACATCACACGCCACATCTCTAGGTCCAGCATAGCACAGAGCAGGAGGGGGAGCAGCCTGGAGTCCTGTCTTCTTCAGTTTCTCCACCAGCTCAGCCAACATGTTATTTTTACTCAGCGTCGGCCTTGGACTGAAGGTCTGTCTGCACTGAGGACAGCTATAGACCCCTTTCAGAACATCCTGATCCCAGCAGCCCTCAATACAGCTCCTACAGTAACTGTGTCCACAGGGGATGGTGACTGGTTCCTTCAGTAGATCCAGACAGACAGAACAACAGAACTGGTCCTGGTCCAGCAGAACTCCCTGTTGAGCCATTTGGACGGTTGTTCACTCTCACACAGACAGACGACACAGAGACTCAGATCAGTTTCGTTTCCTCAGAAGAGAGTTTGTGAAGGGGGATGGACTTCCTGGTTCTGCCAGAGGGGTGGGGTTAGAGGGAGGGTGGGGTTAGAGGGAGGGAGGAAGAGAGAGAGGAACTGCAAGCAACATCAAGAGGGAGACAAATAGTTTTGTTCCAATGTTAGAGCCCTTAACATGGAACAAATGACATAATGAATCTTAAAATGTGATTTGTTAGAATATATGAAGGGTAACAGTTTTCTATGAAGTACGTATGTATCATTATTTTAATGACCTTTATAATGCCTTATAAATCAATAAGTCCTGAGGAGGTGTGATATATGGTTATTATACAGTACCACGGCTAAGGGCTGTTCTTAGACAAGACACAACACGGATTGAGAATTATCTAACACTTTCAACAATACAATCACATTTTATTTTATTGGTTTCATACACATATTTATCAGATGTTATTGTGGGTGAAGTGAAATGCTTGTGTTCCTGGGTTCCAACAGTGCAGTAATATCTAACAATGCTTGTGTTCCTGGCTCCAACAGTGCAGTAATATCTAACAATGCTTGTGTTCCCAGCTCCAACAGTGCAGTAATATCTAACAATGCTTGTGTTCCCAGCTCCAACAGTGCAGTAATATCTAACAATGCTTGTGTTCCTGGCTCCAACAGTGCAGTAATATCTAACAATGCTTGTGTTCCTGGCTCCAACAGTGCAGTAATATCTAACAATGCTTGTGTTCCCAGCTCCAACAGTGCAGTAATATCTAACAATGCTTGTGTTCCTGGCTCCAACAGTGCAGTAATATCTAACAATGCTTGTGTTCCCAGCTCCAACAGTGCAGTAATATCTAACAATGCTTGTGTTCCCAGCTCCAACAGTGCAGTAATATCTAACAATGCTTGTGTTCCTGGCTCCAACAGTAATATCTAACAATGCTTGTGTTCCCAGCTCCAACAGTGCAGTAATATCTAACAATGCTTGTGTTCCTAGCTCACAGAGGGCAAATCTAAAAAGTCAATGGAAATATTAGGACAAGCAATGATATATATATATATATATATACACTGTGTACTGTGATGTGATGCATAGACAATTTGGAGTACATCTGTAGTATATCTGAAGAATAGTAGATGTACAGTAGTAGTTATATAGGATGAACCATGACTAGAATACAGTATATACATATGAAGTGGACAGCAGTAGTTATATAGGATGAACCAGGACTAGAATACAGTATATACATATGAAGTGGACAGCAGTAGTTATACAGGATGAACCATGACTAGAATACAGTGTATACATATGAAGTGGACAGTAGTAGTTATATAGGATGAACCAGGACTAGAATACAGTATATACATATGAAGTGGACAGCAGTAGTTATATAGGATGAACCAGGACTAGAATACAGTATATACATATGAAGTGGACAGCAGTAGTTATATAGGATGAACCAGGACTAGAATACAGTATATACATATGAAGTGGACAGCAGCAGTTATATAGGATGAACCATGACTAGAATACAGTATATACATATGAAGTGGATAGCAGTAGTTATATAGGATGAACCATGACTAGAATACAGTATATACATATGAAGTGGGCAGCAGTAGTTATATAGGATGAACCATGACTAGAATACAGTATATACATATGAAGTGGGCAGCAGTAGTTATATAGGATGAACCATGACTAGAATACAGTATATACATATGAAGTGGACAGCAGTAGTTATATAGGATGAACCAGGAACCAGTCATGGTTCATCCTATATAACTACTGCTGTCCACTTCATATGTATATACTGTATTCTAGTCCTGGTTCATCCTATATAACTACTGCTGTCCACTTCATATGTATATACTGTATTCTAGTCCTGGTTCATCCTATATAACTACTGCTGTCCACTTCATATGTATATACTGTATTCTAGTCATGGTTCATCCTATATAACTACTGCTGCCCACTTCATATGTATATACTGTATTCTAGTCATGGTTCATCCTATATAACTACTGCTGCCCACTTCATATGTATATACTGTATTCTAGTCATGGTTCATCCTATATAACTACTGCTGTCCACTTCATATGTATATACTGTATTCTAGTCATGGTTCATCCTATATAACTACTGCTGTCCACTTCATATGTATATACTGTATTCTAGTCATGGTTCATCCTATATAACTACTGCTGTCCACTTCATATGTATATACTGTATTCTAGTCATGGTTCATCCTATATAACTACTGCTGTCCACTTCATATGTATATACTGTATTCTAGTCATGGTTCATCCTATATAACTGCTGCTGTCCACTTCATATGTATATACTGTATTCTAGTCATGGTTCATCCTATATAACTACTGCTGTCTACTTCATATGTATATACTGTATTCTAGTCATGGTTCATCCTATATAACTACTGCTGCCCACTTCATATGTATATACTGTATTCTAGTCATGGTTCATCCTATATAACTACTACTGTACATCTACTATTCTTCAGATATACTACAGATGTACTCCAAATTGTCTATGCATCACATCACAGTACACAGTGTATATATATATATATATATCATTGCTTGTCCTAATATTTTCATTGACTTTTTAGATTTGCCCTCTGTGAGCTAGGAACACAAGCATTGTTAGATATTACTGCACTGTTGGAGCTGGGAACACAAGCATTGTTAGATATTACTGTTGGAGCTGGGAACACAAGCATTGTTAGATATTACTGCACTGTTGGAGCTGGGAACACAAGCATTGTTAGATATTACTGCACTGTTGGAGCCAGGAACACAAGCATTGTTAGATATTACTGCACTGTTGGAACCAGGAACACAAGCATTGTTAGATATTACTGCACTGTTGGAACCAGGAACACAAGCATTGTTAGATATTACTGCACTGTTGGAACCAGGAACACAAGCATTGTTAGATATTACTGCACTGTTGGAGCTGGGAACACAAGCATTGTTAGATATTACTGCACTGTTGGAGCTGGGAACACAAGCATTGTTAGATATTACTGCACTGTTGGAGCCAGGAACACAAGCATTGTTAGATATTACTGCACTGTTGGAGCCAGGAACACAAGCATTGTTAGATATTACTGCACTGTTGGAGCTGGGAACACAAGCATTGTTAGATATTACTGCACTGTTGGAGCCAGGAACACAAGCATTGTTAGATATTACTGCACTGTTGGAACGAGGAACACAAGCATTTCACTTCACCCACAATAACATCTGATAAATATGTGTATGAAACCAATAAAATAAAATGTGATTGTATTGTTGAAAGTGTTAGATAATTCTCAATCCGTGTTGTGTCTTGTCTAAGAACAGCCCTTAGCCGCGGTACTGTATAATAACCATATATCACACCTCCTCAGGACTTATTGATTTATAAGGCATTATAAAGGTGATTAAAATAATGATACATACGTACTTCATAGAAAACTGTTACCCTTCATATATTCTAACAACTCACATTTTAAGATTCATTATGTCATTTGTTCCATGTTAAGGGCTCTAACATTGGAACAAAACTATTTGTCTCCCTCTTGATGTTGCATGCAGTTCCTCTCTCTCTTCCTCCCTCCCTCTAACCCCTCCCTCCCTCTAACCCCACCCCTCTGGCAGAACCAGGAAATCCCTCCCCCTTCACAAACTCTCTTCTGAGGAAACGAAACTGATCTGAGTCTCTGTCTCGTCTGTCTGTGTGAGAGTGAACAACCGTCCAAATGGCTCAACAGGGAGTTCTGCTGGACCAGGACCAGTTCTGTTGTTCTGTCTGTCTGGATCTACTGAAGGAACCAGTCACCATCCCCTGTGGACACAGTTACTGTAGGAGCTGTATTGAGGGCTGCTGGGATCAGGATGTTCTGAAAGGGGTCTATAGCTGTCCTCAGTGCAGAGAGACCTTCACTCCAAGGCCTATTCTGAGGAAAAATAACATGTTGGCTGAGGTGGTGGAGAAACTGAAGAAGACAGGACTCCAGGCTGCTCCCCCTCCTGCTCTGTGCTATGCTGGACCTAGAGATGTGGCGTGTGATTTCTGCACTGGGACCAGAAAGCAGAAAGCCCTCATGTCCTGTCTGGCGTGTCTGGCCTCTTACTGTGAGACTCACCTCCAACCTCACTACGAATTTCCTGCTTTGAAGAAGCACAAGCTGGTCAAAGCCACCGCACAACTACAGGAGAAGATCTGCTCTCATCATGACAAACTGCTGGAGGTTTACTGTCGTACCGATCAGCAGTGTATCTGTTATCTGTGTACAATGGATGAACATAAAGGCCATGATACAGTGTCAGCTGCAGCAGAGAGGACTGAGAAACAGGTAAGACCAGAACAACTTGTTGGTGACTGTCTGATAAACAAAGAATTAAAGATACAGTAGGAACTAAGGCTGTTTGAATATGAGATCATTCAAATGAAATGAATCCTCAGCAGAACAAATATGAACACAAACCTTGAGTATATAGATATGTTAACCCAGATTCTCCAAATGTATCACCATTTTATAATGTCAAACACTATTATCATTCTGAATGCCCTTTTATGAGTCCAAAGTTCAGTCTCAACCTGTTGATACATGTAGTCCTACCATAAAAACTATAATCATTCACATAGCAACAAATAAATATCATTTAGTAAATGGACCATCCATTATTTAGACCTTCCTCTCTATGGGCCCTATGTCACATTACTATACTATTGATCTACTGGACTAATAAAGCTTGATAGCTCATTGAAGAGTGATTCTCCACAGAGGCAGCTGGGGATGAGTCAGCAGAAGGTCCAGCAGAGATTCCAGGAGAGAGAGAAGGAGCTGAAGGAGCTCCAACAGGCTGTGGAGTCTCTCAAGGTGAGTATTGTTGACCAGAGGAGACACACCATTTCACCTGTCTCCTCCAGTCAGAGAGAGAGAGAGAGAGAGAGGTAGAGGGGCCCCTATCCAATCCCACTGACCCCACTGTTGGGAACAGGTTGTCACTGCTGAGGCAGTGAAGAAAGTAGAGGAGGATGGGTCAAGGCTGAGGGATCCTGAGAGGATCCCTGTGAGTAGTAGATCTGTGACAGCACAGAGGGATGGGCCAACCAGTGATATATGCTTCAGTAAGGTTGGCTTCTTAGTGTTCATAGGAAATGGTTATCAACTGTACCGCAGAAATGGAATGTAAATCACAGAAAAAAAATATGTTTTGGTGGCAGCTGCAGAGAAGTATTTGGTCATACTAGATTTGACTTCAGAAGAGTTCCAGGGTGTGTTGAGTGGTGGTGTCCCGTCCTCCCAGGCCGTTGGCCTGGTGCAGGAGCAGATAGGGTCAAAGTAGTGGAATGGGGTAGTGGGTTTTAATGAGTGTAGGGTTAGTTGGCCTGGTGCAGGAGCAGATAGGGTCAAAGTAGTGGAATGGGGTAGTGGGTTTTAATGAGTGTAGGGTTAGTTGGCCTGGTGCAGGAGCAGATAGGGTCAAAGTAGTGGAATGGGGGTAGTGGGTTTTAATGAGTGTAGGGTTAGTTGGCCTGGTGCAGGAGCAGATAGGGTCAAAGTAGTGGAATGGGGGTAGTGGGTTTTAATGAGTGTAGGGTTAGTTGGCCTGGTGCAGGAGCAGATAGGGTCAAAGTAGTGGAATGGGGTAGTGGGTTTTAATGAGTGTAGGGTTAGTTGGCCTGGTGCAGGAGCAGATAGGGTCAAAGTAGTGGAATGGGGGTAGTGGGTTTTAATGAGTGTAGGGTTAGTTGGCCTGGTGCAGGAGCAGATAGGGTCAAAGTAGTGGAATGGGGTAGTGGGTTTTAATGAGTGTAGGGTTAGTTGGCCTGGTGCAGGAGCAGATAGGGTCAAAGTAGTGGAATGGGGGTAGTGGGTTTTTAATGAGTGTAGGGTTAGTTGGCCTGGTGCAGGAGCAGATAGGGTCAAAGTAGTGGAATGGGGTAGTGGGTTTTAATGAGTGTAGGGTTAGTTGGCCTGGTGCAGGAGCAGATAGGGTCAAAGTAGTGGAATGGGGTAGTGGGTTTTAATCAGTGTAGGGTTAGTTGGCCTGGTGCAGGAGCAGATAGGGTCAAAGTAGTGGAATGGGGTAGTGGGTTTTAATGAGTGTAGGGTTAGTTGGCCTGGTGCAGGAGCAGATAGGGTCAAAGTAGTGGAATGGGGTAGTGGGTTTTAATGGGTGTAGGGTTAGTTGGCCTGGTGCAGGAGCAGATAGGGTCAAAGTAGTGGAATGGGGTAGTGGGTTTTAATGAGTGTAGGGTTAGTTGGCCTGGTGCAGGAGCAGATAGGGTCAAAGTAGTGGAATGGGGTAGTGGGTTTTAATGAGTGTAGGGTTAGTTGGCCTGGTGCAGGAGCAGATAGGGTCAAAGTAGTGGAATGGGGTAGTGGGTTTTAATGAGTGTAGGGTTAGTTGGCCTGATGCAGGAGCAGATAGGGTCAAAGTAGTGGAATGGGGTAGTGGGTTTTAATGAGTGTAGGGTTAGTTGGCGTTGGGATTTGGGGGATGGGGGAGGGTCTATTAGAAGTTAGTAGGGATCTTTTTTATTTTCTCAGAAGTACTGAGTTAGGTAGGAGGATTTAGAAATGGTGTAAACCGTGATTGAACACACTCCAGCACAGTAGGAGGCGCCACGCTCCTTTAACGTTGGTTTGAAGACCTCCATTATACCATAGAAGAAGAAGAAGTTGGTAACGTGAGGTTTTGTCGTTCGTAAAGAGTGCAGCTATTCTTTTGCCTATTTTCCAAATGTATTTTGTCATGGTGGGAGGGTTTGTTTATCGGTTTCCGCTGTTTATCGGTTAGAGTTGAGGAGGGAGTAGGGTAGTTTGATGTCCTCAACCGAGTGGAGAAGAAACGCTGTCTCTTCAGGTGCGTTGTGGAGAATGGTGTGGAGGAATTATTGATCCTGGTCGGTGAACAGGTGGGAGAGGAACATATACACTCTGTATCCAGAATGAACAAGGCGGTGGTTGTGGTAATGTAAAAGGTGAGTCTTGTTACCCGGCTAGTTACCAGTATGATTTATGTGAGGGGTTGTGTTGGTGCTGATTTCGACAAGAGTAGTGGTGTCTAATCTGCCTCCGTTTATTACCACCGAACAGATCCGTAAAGAGTTGGTTAGTTTTGCTAAATGTGGAAGTGTTTTTCTGAACGAAATTCAAGGTTAAACAGGGGAGGGGTGGTACACAGGGTTTGTTAGCACACAGGAGCCCAGTGATATAATATTATATATATATAATATTACTATATGTCCCAGCTGTTTGCTGTGGTTTTGAAGTAATTCTCTTCCAGCCCGCGTTAACCTTGTAGGTTTACCTCAGGTAACTTATTATTAACTATCCTTGTAGGTTTACCTCAGGTAACTTATTATTAACTAGGTTACAGCTACTAATAATGGTAACTGGTAATTTGATATGTGTTGAAATCTGTTGGTTCGTAGACATCAAATAGAGAGAATGCTGCGCAGGTTCACTGAGTTGTAAACCTAATGGATAGGTAGAGATCATTGATTTGTAGCTCTGACTCAGTTGCTACCTCAGATTATGAGTCTATCAAGTGTGGTGAATGAGGTATGTAGTTCCCACAGAAGACCACAGGGAGGAGCAAGAGAGATATAAACCCATACAGTTTATCTCTTTAAATACCCTGAACCTAACAATCAATCTAATGTATTTATGAAGACCTTTTTACATCAGCAGATGTCACAAAGTGCTGTACAGAAACTCTAACCCTACGTATAACCTGTTTTATCCTGAACCCTAATTCTAGGGTAGGGTAGCCTAGAACCCCTTTAGAAACTATTATAGTAATAATATTATGTTAGTAAATACCATTATAGTACTAAATAGGTTCTATTGTTATTTTTTAAATAAAACCTATGTATAGTACTTAGCATTTAACTGTTTTTTTGTTATTTTATTATATTTAGAGGAGTCTGTCTAATTAATGAAAAGTTAAGTTATTGCCAGACTTTTTAATGAAACCTTTATTTAACTAGGCAGGTCAGTTAAGAACAAATTCTATTTACAATGACGGCCTCCTGGGGACCAGTGGGTTAACTGCCTTGTTCAGCGGCAGAACAACAGATTTTTACCTTGTCAACTCTGAGGTCTCCCATTGTTTCCGAAAGGGGAAAGTTTTTACCAATTGTTGGTAGTTAAAACGTAAACCAGTTATTATTATAATACAGTTTTTATGGCTTGGTCCTAAGAACAGGTTTTAGTGGTAAATTAAAAGGTCGTTTTTTTTTGGTGCCATTTATGGAAAACTGAATTGGGTTTGTGGCTGGATCAGCAGCTCTTCATCATGCGGCCGGAGAGACTCAATACAACAGGGGTCTCTGATTTCTATGCTGCAGTACTGAGGGCCTGGCAGCTGCTGAGACCCACACGAGAGGGGGGGTGGTGGTGCCTGGGCCGTGGGGATGGGAGGAACCACTGATCACTGGGTTTGGTGGACCTGGAGAGCAGGGTGGCAGCGTTCTGACTCAAAGCAGCACAGAGGCTACTGTACCGTACGGAGGTGGGCTTAGCGGGAGGGAAGGGGCATCAGAGGCAGGGGGTTGTGGGGGCTGAGAGCATGGCAGGGTATAGGTGGAGGGTGCTCTATAAGCTCCCAGTGCTGGAAAGGTCAGGGGTCATCGAGTGGAGGGTATTACGTGGAGCCCTGGACACCAATAGCTGATTGGCTCGGGTTGACCTGGGAGTTGAGGAGGGGTTGTCCGTTTTCTACAATGACAGACTGTTCATCATGTTTTCTCTGTGTTGCCGGGGTAATGCCATTACTGTTTATTTAATTTCACCTTTATTTAACCAGGTGGGCCAATTGAGAACAAGTCCTTTATTTAACCAGGTAGGCCAGTTGAGAACAAGTCCTTTATTTAACCAGGTAGGCCAGTTGAGAACAAGTTCTCATTTACAACTGCAACCTGGCCAAGATAAAGCAAAGCAGTTCGACAACATACAACAACACAGAGTTACACATGGAATAAACAAACGTACAGTCAATAACACAATAGAAAAGTCTATATACAGTTGTGCAAATGAGGTAAGATATAGGAGGTAAGTTAATAAATAGGCCGTGGTGGCGAAATAATTACAATTTAGCAATTAAACACTGGAGTGATAGATGTGCAGAAGATGAATTTGCAAGTAGAGATACTAGTATTAACTAACTGCTATCTCTCTGTCCCTCTCTCTCTCTCTCTCTCTCTCTCTCTCTCTCTCTCTCTCTGTCCCCCTCTCTCTCTCTGTCCCCCTCTCTCTCTGTCCCCCTCTCTCTCTCTGTCCCCCTCTCTCTCTGTCCCTCTCTCTCTGTCCCTCTGTGTCTGTCTGTCTGTCTGTCTGTCTGTCTGTCTGTCTGTCTGTCTGTCTGTCTGTCTGTCTGTCTGTCTGTCTGTCTGTCTGTCTGTCTGTCTGTCTGTCTGTCTGTCTGTCTGTCTGTCTGTCTGTCTGTCTGTCTGTCTGTCTGTCTCTCTGTCTCTCTGTCTCTCTCTGTCCCTCTCTTCTCTGTCCCTCTCTTTCTCTCTCTCTCTCTCTGTCCCTCTCTCTCTCTCTTCTCTGTCCCTCTCGCTCTCTCTCTCTCTCTCTCTCTCTCTCTGTCTCTCTCTCTCAACAGCGCTCTGCACAGGCAGCAGTGGAGGACAGTGATCAGATCTTTACTGAGCTGATCCGCTCCATTGAGAGAAGGAGCTCTGAGGTGAAGGAGCTGATCAGAGCCCAAGAGAAGGATCAAGTGAGTGAAGCTGAAGGAGTCCTGGAGCAACTGAAGCAGGAGATAGCTGAGCTGAGGAAGAGAAGCACTGAGCTGGAGCAGCTCTCACACACAGAGGATCACATCCATTTCCTCCAGGTAACTAAACTGTCTTGTTACATGTGATATGAAATGAACTTCATGTGAAACTATTCATCTCATTCATTATGTTGTCCTGTCTGTCCCTCTCTCTCTCTCTCTGTCTCTCTCTCTCTCTCTGTCCCTCTCTCTCTCTGTCTCTCTCTCTCTGTCCTTCTCTCTCTCTGTCCTTCTCTCTCTCTGTCCTTCTCTCTCTCTGTCCCTCTCTCTCTCTGTCCTTCTCTCTCTCTGTCCCTCTCTCTCTCTCTCTGTCCCCCCTCTCTCTCTCTGTCCCTCTCTCTCTCTCTCCCTCTCTCTCTCTGTCTGTCCCTCTCTCTCTCTCTCCCTCTCTCTCTCTCTCTCTCTCTGTCTGTCCCTCTCTCTCTCTCTCTCTCTCTCTGTCTGTCCCTCTCTCTCTCTCTCCCTCTCTCTCTCTCTCTCTCTGTCTGTCCCTCTCTCTGTCTCTCTCTCTCTCTGTCTGTCCCTCTCTCTCTCTCTCTCTGTCCCTCTCTCTCTCTCTCTCTGTCCCTCTCTCTCTCTCTGTCCCTCTCTCTCTCTCTCTGTCCCTCTCTCTCTCTCTGTCCCTCTCTCTCTCTGTCTCTCTGTCTCTCTCTCTGTCTCTCTCTCCGTCCCTCTCTCTCTCTCTCTCTCTCTCTCTCTGTCCCCCTCTCTCTCTCTCTCTGTCCCCCTCTCTCTCTCTCTCTCTCTCTGTCCCCCTCTCTCTCTCTCTCTCTCTGTCCCTCTCTCTCTCTCTCTCTCTCTCTCTCTCTGTCCCCCTCTCTCTCTCTCTGTCCCTCTCTCTCTCTGTCCCTCTCTCTCTCTCTGTCCCTCTCTCTCTCTCTGTCCCTCTCTCTCTCTCTGTCCCTCTCTCTCTCTCTGTCCCTCTCTCTCTCTCTGTCCCCCCCTCTCTCTCTCTGTCCCCCTCTCTCTCTCTCTCTGTCCCCCTCTCTCTCTCTCTGTCCCCCTCTCTCTCTCTCTCTGTCCCCCTCTCTCTCTCTCTGTCCCCCTCTCTCTCTCTCTGTCCCCCTCTCTCTCTCTCTCTGTCCCCCCCTCTCTCTCTCTGTCCCCCTCTCTCTCTCTCTCTCTGTCCCCCTCTCTCTCTCTCTCTCTGTCCCCCTCTCTCTCTGTGTCCCTCTCTCTGTGTCCCCCTGTCTGTGTCCCCCTGTCCCTCTGTCTGTTTCCCCCTGTCCCTCTGTCTGTGTCCCCCCCTCTCTCTGTGTCCCTCTGTGTCTCTCTGTCTCTGTGTCCCCCTCTCTCGGTGTCTCTCTCTCTGTTCCTCTGTCTCTCTCTCTGTTCCTCTGTCTCTCTCTCTCTGTTCCTCTGTCTCTCTCTCTCTCTGTCTGTCTGTCTCTCTCTCTCTCTCTCTCTCTCTGTGTCTCTGTCTCTCTCTGTCTCTCTCTGTCTCTCTCTCTGTCTCTGTCTCTCTGTCTCCAGAGTTATCAGTCTCTCTCCAGTATCAGTGTATCTTCAGACTTACCCAGCATCGTTGTCCGTCCTCTTCAGTACTTTGGAGATGTGAGTAAGACTGTGTCTGAACTGAGAGAGAAACTAGAAGACTTCCTTAAAGGAGAATGGACCAAGATCTCCACTACAGGTGTGTTGAAAACAATCAGAACATCAACTTTAGACCATTGAAAGTTCCCTACTAGTCATATACATGTGGAATATGGTATGATGATAACATTCCCTCTCTCTGTCAATGTGTTTGTGTGTCTGTAGTGAATATAGTGGAGGTTGTTCTGCCTCCAGAGCCCAAGACCAGAGAACAGTTGTTACAATGTGAGTCTCTTTATTGTGAAGTAACTAACAGTCTCTTTTTACTGCCACTCCTAACAATCCCTCTAGAAATATATAGCAATAGTAGATCTAATCAAAGACTGGGTATCTATCTGACTCCTCATATTTCTCTGATTTGATCTCTGCTGTGCTCTAATCAAAGACAGGGTAGATACAGTATCTGACTTAACTTATTGTTCTGACTCCCCTCATTGGTCTCTGCTCTTCTCCCAGATTCCTGTCAGCTCACACTGGACCCAAACACAGCACACACACACCTCTCTCTGTCTGAAGGGAACAGAAAGGTGACCTATACAGGCCAAGACCAACCATATCCTGACCATCCAGACAGATTCACCGACTACTGTCAGGTTCTGTGTAGAGAGGGTCTGTCTGGACGCTGTTACTGGGAGGTGGAGTGGAGTGGAGTGGGGCGTGGGTTATTACAGCAGTCTCATATAAAGACATCAGCAGAACAGAGACAGATAATATATTTGGATACAATAACAAGTCCTGGAGTTTACAGCGCTATAGAGGTGGTTATTATTTCAGACACAATAATGTTGGGACTAAAGTATCAGGCCCTCAGTCCTCCAGAGTAGGAGTGTACCTGGATCACAAGGCAGGTACTCTGTCCTTCTACAGTGTCTCTGACACAATGACCCTCCTCCACAGAGTCCAGACCACATTCACTCAGCCCCTCTATCCTGGGTTTAGGCTCTATTATAATAGTACTGCTGAGCTGGTTAAACTGTAGTAGGGTCCACATAGATACTAGTCATGCTGGTGTAGTCTATAGCTGAGCTGGTTAAACTGTAGTAGGGTCCACATAGATACTAGTCATGCTGGTGTAGTCTATAGCTGAGCTGGTTAAACTGTAGTAGGGTCCACATAGATACTAGTCATGCTGGTGTAGTCTATAGCTGAGCTGGTTAAACTGTAGTAGGGTCCACATAGATACTAGTCACGCTGGTGTAGTCTATAGCTGAGCTGGTTAAACTGTAGTAGGGTCCACATAGATACTAGTCATGCTGGTGTAGTCTATAGCTGAGCTGGTTTAAACTGTAGTAGGGTCCACATAGATACTAGTCATGCTGGTGTAGTCTATAGCTGAGCTGGTTAAACTGTAGTAGGGTCCACATAGATACTAGTCATGCTGGTGTAGTCTATAGCTGAGCTGGTTAAACTGTAGTAGGGTCCACATAGATACTAGTCACGCTGGTGTAGTCTATAGCTGAGCTGGTTAAACTGTAGTAGGGTCCACATAGATACTAGTCATGCTGGTGTAGTCTATAGCTGAGCTGGTTAAACTGTAGTAGGGTCCACATAGATACTAGTCACGCTGGTGTAGTCTATAGCTGAGCTGGTTAAACTGTAGTAGGGTCCACATAGATACTAGTCATGCTGGTGTAGTCTATAGCTGAGCTGGTTAAACTGTAGTAGGGTCCACATAGATACTAGTCATGCTGGTGTAGTCTATAGCTGAGCTGGTTAAACTGTAGTAGGGTCCACATAGATACTAGTCATGCTGGTGTAGTCTATAGCTGAGCTGGTTAAACTGTAGTAGGGTCCACATAGATACTAGTCATGCTGGTGTAGTCTATAGCTGAGCTGGTTAAACTGTAGTAGGGTCCACATAGATACTAGTCACGCTGGTGTAGTCTATAGCTGAGCTGGTTAAACTGTAGTAGGGTCCACATAGATACTAGTCATGCTGGTGTAGTCTATAGCTGAGCTGGTTAAACTGTAGTAGGGTCCACATAGATACTAGTCATGCTGGTGTAGTCTATAGCTGAGCTGGTTAAACTGTAGTAGGGTCCACATAGATACTAGTCATGCTGGTGTAGTCTATAGCTGAGCTGGTTAAACTGTAGTAGGGTCCACATAGATACTAGTCATGATGGTGTAGTCTATAGCTGAGCTGGTTAAACTGTAGTAGGGTCCACATAGATACTAGTCATGCTGGTGTAGTCTATAGCTGAGCTGGTTAAACTGTAGTAGGGTCCACATAGATACTAGTCATGCTGGTGTAGTCTATAGCTGAGCTGGTTAAACTGTAGTAGGGTCCACATAGATACTAGTCATGCTGGTGTAGTCTATAGCTGAGCTGGTTAAACTGTAGTAGGGTCCACATAGATACTAGTCACGCTGGTGTAGTCTATAGCTGAGCTGGTTAAACTGTAGTAGGGTCCACATAGATACTAGTCATGCTGGTGTAGTCTATAGCTGAGCTGGTTTAAACTGTAGTAGGGTCCACATAGATACTAGTCATGCTGGTGTAGTCTATAGCTGAGCTGGTTAAACTGTAGTAGGGTCCACATAGATACTAGTCATGCTGGTGTAGTCTATAGCTGAGCTGGTTAAACTGTAGTAGGGTCCACATAGATACTAGTCACGCTGGTGTAGTCTATAGCTGAGCTGGTTAAACTGTAGTAGGGTCCACATAGATACTAGTCATGCTGGTGTAGTCTATAGCTGAGCTGGTTAAACTGTAGTAGGGTCCACATAGATACTAGTCACGCTGGTGTAGTCTATAGCTGAGCTGGTTAAACTGTAGTAGGGTCCACATAGATACTAGTCATGCTGGTGTAGTCTATAGCTGAGCTGGTTAAACTGTAGTAGGGTCCACATAGATACTAGTCATGCTGGTGTAGTCTATAGCTGAGCTGGTTAAACTGTAGTAGGGTCCACATAGATACTAGTCATGCTGGTGTAGTCTATAGCTGAGCTGGTTAAACTGTAGTAGGGTCCACATAGATACTAGTCATGCTGGTGTAGTCTATAGCTGAGCTGGTTAAACTGTAGTAGGGTCCACATAGATACTAGTCATGCTGGTGTAGTCTATAGCTGAGCTGGTTAAACTGTAGTAGGGTCCACATAGATACTAGTCATGCCGGTGTAGTCTATAGCTGAGCTGGTTAAACTGTAGTAGGGTCCACATAGATACTAGTCACGCTGGTGTAGTCTATAGCTGAGCTGGTTAAACTGTAGTAGGGTCCACATAGATACTAGTCACGCTGGTGTAGTCTATAGCTGAGCTGGTTAAACTGTAGTAGGGTCCACATAGATACTAGTCACGCTGGTGTAGTCTATAGCTGAGCTGGTTAAACTGTAGTAGGGTCCACATAGATACTAGTCATGCTGGTGTAGTCTATAGCTGAGCTGGTTAAACTGTAGTAGGGTCCACATAGATACTAGTCACGCTGGTGTAGTCTATAGCTGAGCTGGTTAAACTGTAGTAGGGTCCACATAGATACTAGTCATGCTGGTGTAGTCTATAGCTGAGCTAGTTAAACTGTAGTAGGGTCCACATAGATACTAGTCACGCTGGTGTAGTCTATAGCTGAGCTGGTTAAACTGTAGTAGGGTCCACATAGATACTAGTCATGCTGGTGTAGTCTATAGCTGAGCTGGTTAAACTGTAGTAGGGTCCACATAGATACTAGTCACGCTGGTGTAGTCTATAGCTGAGCTGGTTAAACTGTAGTAGGGTCCACATAGATACTAGTCACGCTGGTGTAGTCTATAGCTGAGCTGGTTAAACTGTAGTAGGGTCCACATAGATACTAGTCACGCTGGTGTAGTCTATAGCTGAGCTGGTTAAACTGTAGTAGGGTCCACATAGATACTAGTCACGCTGGTGTAGTCTATAGCTGAGCTGGTTAAACTGTAGTAGGATCCACATAGATACTAGTCATGCTGGTGTAGTCTATAGCTGAGCTGGTTAAACTGTAGTAGGGTCCACATAGATACTAGTCATGCTGGTGTAGTCTATAGCTGAGCTGGTTAAACTGTAGTAGGGTCCACATAGATACTAGTCATGCTGGTGTAGTCTATAGCTGAGCTGGTTAAACTGTAGTAGGGTCCACATAGATACTAGTCATGCTGGTGTAGTCTATAGCTGAGCTGGTTAAACTGTAGTAGGGTCCACATAGATACTAGTCATGCTGGTGTAGTCTATATCTGAGCTGGTTAAACTGTAGTAGGGTCCACATAGATACTAGTCATGCTGGTGTAGTCTATAGCTGAGCTGGTTAAACTGTAGTAGGGTCCACATAGATACTAGTCATGCTGGTGTAGTCTATAGCTGAGCTGGTTTAAACTGTAGTAGGGTCCACATAGATACTAGTCATGCTGGTGTAGTCTATAGCTGAGCTGGTTAAACTGTAGTAGGGTCCACATAGATACTAGTCACGCTGGTGTAGTCTATAGCTGAGCTGGTTAAACTGTAGTAGGGTCCACATAGATACTAGTCATGCTGGTGTAGTCTATAGCTGAGCTGGTTAAACTGTAGTAGGGTCCACATAGATACTAGTCATGCTGGTGTAGTCTATAGCTGAGCTGGTTAAACTGTAGTAGGGTCCACATAGATACTAGTCATGCTGGTGTAGTCTATAGCTGAGCTGGTTAAACTGTAGTAGGGTCCACATAGATACTAGTCATGCTGGTGTAGTCTGTAGCTGAGCTGGTTAAACTGTAGTAGGGTCCACATAGATACTAGTCATGCTGGTGTAGTCTATAGCTGAGCTGGTTAAACTGTAGTAGGGTCCACATAGATACTAGTCATGCTGGTGTAGTATATAGCTGAGCTGGTTAAACTGTAGTAGGGTCCACATAGATACTAGTCACGCTGGTGTAGTCTATAGCTGAGCTGGTTAAACTGTATTAGGGTCCACATAGATACTAGTCATGCTGGTGTAGTCTATAGCTGAGCTGGTTAAACTGTAGTAGGGTCCACATAGATACTAGTCATGCTGGTGTAGTCTATAGCTGAGCTGGTTAAACTGTAGTAGGGTCCACATAGATACTAGTCATGCTGGTGTAGTCTATAGCCTAGCTGGTTAAACTGTAGTAGGGTCCACATAGATACTAGTCATGCTGGTGTAGTCTATAGCTGAGCTGGTTAAACTGTAGTAGGGTCCACATAGATACTAGTCATGCTGGTGTAGTCTATAGCTGAGCTGGTTAAACTGTAGTAGGGTCCACATAGATACTAGTCATGCTGGTGTAGTCTATAGCTGAGCTGGTTAAACTGTAGTAGGGTCCACATAGATACTAGTCGTGCTGGTGTAGTCTATAGCTGAGCTGGTTAAACTGTAGTAGGGTCCACATAGATACTAGTCGTGCTGGTGTAGTCTATAGCTGAGCTGGTTAAACTGTAGTAGGGTCCACATAGATACTAGTCGTGCTGGTGTAGTCTATAGCTGAGCTGGTTAAACTGTAGTAGGGTCCACATAGATACTAGTCACGCTGGTGTAGTCTATAGCTGAGCTGGTTAAACTGTAGTAGGGTCCACATAGATACTAGTCACGCTTGTGTAGTCTATAGCTGAGCTGGTTAAACTGTAGTAGGGTCCACATAGATACTAGTCATGCTGGTGTAGTCTATAGCTGAGCTGGTTAAACTGTAGTAGGGTCCACATAGATACTAGTCATGCTGGTGTAGTCTATAGCTGAGCTGGTTAAACTGTAGTAGGGTCCACATAGATACTAGTCATGCTGGTGTAGTCTATAGCTGAGCTGGTTAAACTGTAGTAGGGTCCACATAGATACTAGTCATGCTGGTGTAGTCTATAGCTGAGCTGGTTAAACTGTAGTAGGGTCCACATAGATACTAGTCATGCTGGTGTAGTCTATAGCCGAGCTGGTTAAACTGTAGTAGGGTCCACATAGATACTAGTCATGCTGGTGTAGTCTATAGCTGAGCTGGTTAAACTGTAGTAGGGTCCACATAGATACTAGTCATGCTGGTGTAGTCTATAGCTGAGCTGGTTAAACTGTAGTAGGGTCCACATAGATACTAGTCATGCTGGTGTAGTCTATAGCTGAGCTGGTTAAACTGTAGTAGGGTCCACATAGATACTAGTCATGCTGGTGTAGTCTATAGCTGAGCTGGTTAAACTGTAGTAGGGTCCACATAGATACTAGTCATGCTGGTGTAGTCTATAGCTGAGCTGGTTAAACTGTAGTAGGGTCCACATAGATACTAGTCATGATGGTGTAGTCTATAGCTGAGCTGGTTAAACTGTAGTAGGGTCCACATAGATACTAGTCATGCTGGTGTAGTCTATAGCTGAGCTGGTTAAACTGTAGTAGGGTCCACATAGATACTAGTCATGCTGGTGTAGTCTATAGCTGAGCTGGTTAAACTGTAGTAGGGTCCACATAGATACTAGTCACGCTGGTGTAGTCTATAGCTGAGCTGGTTAAACTGTAGTAGGGTCCACATAGATACTAGTCACGCTGGTGTAGTCTATAGCTGAGCTGGTTAAACTGTAGTAGGGTCCACATAGATACTAGTCACGCTGGTGTAGTCTATAGCTGAGCTGGTTAAACTGTAGTAGGGTCCACATAGATACTAGTCACGCTGGTGTAGTCTATAGCTGAGCTGGTTAAACTGTAGTAGGGTCCACATAGATACTAGTCATGCTGGTGTAGTCTATAGCTGAGCTGGTTAAACTGTAGTAGGGTCCACATAGATACTAGTCATGCTGGTGTAGTCTATAGCTGAGCTGGTTAAACTGTAGTAGGGTCCACATAGATACTAGTCATGCTGGTGTAGTCTATAGCTGAGCTGGTTAAACTGTAGTAGGGTCCACATAGATACTAGTCATGCTGGTGTAGTCTATAGCTGAGCTGGTTAAACTGTAGTAGGGTCCACATAGATACTAGTCATGCTGGTGTAGTCTATAGCTGAGCTGGTTAAACTGTAGTAGGGTCCACATAGATACTAGTCACGCTGGTGTAGTCTATAGCTGAGCTGGTTAAACTGTAGTAGGATCCACATAGATACTAGTCATGCTGGTGTAGTCTATAGCTGAGCTGGTTAAACTGTAGTAGGGTCCACATAGATACTAGTCACGCTGGTGTAGTCTATAGCTGAGCTGGTTAAACTGTAGTAGGGTCCACATAGATACTAGTCACGCTGGTGTAGTCTATAGCTGAGCTGGTTAAACTGTAGTAGGGTCCACATAGATACTAGTCATGCTGGTGTAGTCTATAGCTGAGCTGGTTAAACTGTAGTAGGGTCCGCATAGATACTAGTCATGCTGGTGTAGTCTATAGCTGAGCTGGTTAAACTGTAGTAGGGTCCACATAGATACTAGTCATGCTGGTATAGTCTATAGCTGAGCTGGTTAAACTGTAGTAGGGTCCACATAGATACTAGTCATGCTGGTGTAGTCTATAGCTGAGCTGGTTAAACTGTAGTAGGGTCCACATAGATACTAGTCATGCTGGTGTAGTCTATAGCTGAGCTGGTTAAACTGTAGTAGGGTCCACATAGATACTAGTCATGCTGGTGGTGATGGTCCCCAGATGTGATGATTTATTCTGCTCTGTTTTATGTACAATCCTTATTTTCTGACTGATTTGAATTTGAAGAGATTTAAGGTTTTCATATTTGATAAAATACAATGTCCATTTCCATGAATCATGATGTCTGGTGTTGATGTAACAACAGGTGGTCTTTTTAATCCACTATCCAGAGTCAGGAACAGATGAAGTTAGGTCTGCTACTGTTCAGTGATTAAATATATATACTTCTGTGAATATATGAACCATTTGCATCCAAAAATAAACTGCTCACATTCTGGAGATAAACTTTGTAAGGACTGTGTGTGTTTTGTGTAAATAGTTTCTGAAAAAAGTGTCCAGCTCAAACGCTGATCGTTGTTGTAAATGAGCGTTCTAAATGAGCGTTCTAAATGAGGGTTCTAAACGAGGGTTCTAAACGAGGGTTCTAAACGAGGGTTCTAAACGAGGGTTCTAAACGAGGGTTCTAAATGAGGGTTCTAAATGAGCGTTCTAAAAGAGCGTTCTAAATGAGGGTTCTAAAGGAGCGTTCTAAAGGAGCGTTCTAAAAGAGCGTTCTAAATGAGGGTTCTAAATGTGCGTTCTAAACAAGGGTTCTAAATGTGTGTTCTAAATTGAGAGGTAGCCTGACTGCCATTAGGTACCGAGATGAGATCCTCAGACCCCTTGTGAGACCATATGCTGGTGCGGTTGGCCCTGGGTTCCTCCTAATGCAAGACAATGCTAGACCTCATGTGGCTGGAGTGTGTCAGCAGTTCCTGCAAGAGGAAGGCATTGATGCTATGGACTGGCCCGCCCGTTCCCCAGACCTGAATCCAATTGAGCACCTTCTGGGACATCATGTCTCGCTCCATCCACCAACGCCACGTTGCACCACAGACTGTCCAGGAGTTGGCGGATGCTTTAGTCCAGGTCTGGGAGGAGATCCCTCAGGAGACCATCCGCCACCTCATAAGGAGCATGCCCAGGCGTTGTAGGGAGGTCATTCAGGCACGTGGAGGCCACACACACTACTGAGCCTCATTTTGACTTGTTTTAAGGACATTACATCAAAGTTGGATCCGCCTGTAGTGTGGTTTTCCACTTTAATTTTGAGTGTGACTCCAAATCCAGACCTCCATGGGTTGATAAATTGGATTTCCATTGATTATTTTTGTGTGATTTTGTTGTCAGCACATTCAACTATGTAAAGAAAAAAGTATTTAATAAGATTATTTATTTCATTCAGATCTAGGATGTGTTGTTTAAGTGTTCCCTTTATTTTTTTGAGCAGTATATATATATATATATATATATATATATATATATATATATATATATATATATAGCACAATACAATCATCCTAACCGGAAAAATGTAGGCTACATTTGTCGTAGCGCTAACTGAAAAAAGATTGACCCAACACAAGCAGTCATATTTTCTAACTCTCGGCTGGCGTGAACTACAATATGAATTAGCTAATTGCAATTACTATGTATAATTAATCACATCACGGGGTGAGCTCACCATTGATCGAAATAATTAGGTAAAACACTTTCTAGAAATCGACAGTAATCCGAGGATTAGTTTCAGCGTGCAGCCATGCATTTTTTTCCTCCTAACTCTAACCTGTCTCTCTGTCTGTCTCTCTGTCTGTCTGTCTGTCTGTCTGTCTGTTCAGTAACACCTCCTAACCTGTCTGTCTGTCTGTCTGTCTGTCTGTCTGTTCAGTAACACCTCCTAACCTGTCTGTCTGTCTGTATAGTAACACCTCCTAACTCTAACCTGTCTGTCTGCCTGCCTGTCTGTCTGTCTGTCTGTCTGTCTGTCTGTTCAGTAACACCTCCTAACCTGTCTGTCTGTCTGTCTGTCTGTCTGTCTGTCTGTTCAGTAACACCTCCTAACCTGTCTGTCTGTATAGTAACACCTCCTAACTCTAACCTGTCTGTCTGCCTGTCTGTCTGTTCAGTAACACCTCCTAACCTGTCTGTCTGTCTGTCTGTCTGTCTGTCTGTCTGTTCAGTAACACCTCCTAACCTGTCTGTCTGTCTGTATAGTAACACCTCCTAACTCTAACCTGTCTGTCTGCCTGTCTGCCTGTCTGTCTGTCTGTCTGTCTGTCTGTCTGTCTGTCTGTCTGTTCAGTAACACCTCCTAACCTGTCTGTCTGTCTGTCTTCTCAGTAACACCTCCTAACCCTAACCTGTCTGTCTGTCTGTCTGTCTGTCTGTATAGTAACACCTCCTAACCCTAACCTGTCTGTCTGTCTGTCTGTCTAGTAACACCTCCTAACCCTAACCTGTCTGTCTGTCTGTCTGTACAGTAACACCTCCTAACCCTAACCTGTCTGTCTGTCTGTATAGTAACACCTCCTAACCTGTCTGTCTGTCTGTCTTTTCAGTAACACCTCCTAACCCTAACCTGTCTGTCTGTCTAGTAACACCTCCTAACCCGTCTGTCTGTCTGTCTGTATAGTAACACCTCCTAACCTGTCTGTCTGTCTGTCTGTCTAGTAACACCTCCTAACTCTAACCTGTCTGTCTGTCTGTCTGTCTGTACAGTAACACCTCCTAACCCTAACCTGTCTGTCTGTCTGTACAGTAACACCTCCTAACCCTAACCTGTCTGCCTGTCACACGGGGTGTGATCGTTCTACAGTGGTCCCTGAAGCGCCGTGTGATTAGAACACTAAATTGTGCACTACAATTACCTGTGGACCTTGGTCAAACACAGTGCACTATATAGCCTAACACTCATTTAGAACACTCATTTAGAACACTCATTTAGAACACTCGTTTAGAACTCTCTTTAGAACGGACAGTTTCCAATGACGCAACAATCAGCGTTTGAGCTGGACACACTTTTTTCAGAAACTATTTACACAAAACACACACAGTCCTTACAAAGTTTATCTCCAGAATGTGAGCAGTTTATTTTTGGATGCAAATATATATATATATATATCACAACACAATCATCCTAACAGGAAAAAATGTAGGCTACATTTGTCCTATCGCTAACTGAGGATAGATTGACCCAACACAAGCAGTCATATTTTCTAACTCTCGGCTGACGTAAACTACAATATGAATTAGCTAATTGCAATTACTATGTATAATTAATCACATCACGGGGTGAGCTCACCATTGATCGAAATAATTAGGTAAAACGCTTTCTAGAAATCGACAGTAATCCGACGATTAGTTTCAGCGAGCAGCCATGCATTTTTCCCTCACAGAAACCGAAGATAATAAAAGACAAGATGAGTTCGGTCTGTTTATAGTGTTGAAGGGGTGTGTCATCTACCGTCGTTCACATCCCACCATTCATTTCCGGAAGTCCTCAAAAAATGAGTGAACTCTTTACTCACCTCATTTTGTTATAACATCTTTGGTCAAACGGATGATTACGTGAAACCCAGAATGCATTGTATGTCAACAAACATGGCTCCATACACATAGCTGGAATTAGCTTAGCTCATCATAATCAGTATAACCTTCAAATAAGTATTTTACACACATAATATGTGCCCATTACAATCTATGCAAGAATCGGAATGCATGATTTGTCACCCAGAATTGAAAACATGTGAATAAAACAGTAAATACACAAATAATTACCTCACAAAACATTTTCTGATGGTGATTTATTGATACAAGTGACGCATGCCGGCAGTCAATCACGTCCCCTCTCACTCTGAGCCATTCAGTGTTGTTGTTTATGTATGTAGCTAGTGAGCTAAGCTGTAGCATTAGCAATGTCTTTCAAAAGGAGACAACTCACAAATGTGGAAATTATGGAGATTTAAAAAAAAATTCTGACAATGAGTCTGAGTATGAAAGTCAGATATCAGATTCTGACAGTGAGGAGCTGCCCCCCCCCCCCCCCCCCAACCTTGTAGCCATTGAGAACCCTGAATCTGAGGTTCCCTTGTCCACTGACCAAGTACCAGGTCCCTTTGAAGATGCTGGTGGTGATGGAGGGAGACCGACAGTGGATGAAGTACAGGAGTTCTGTGGTAGCTGGAAGGCCACCAGTCATTTCACCCCTCCTGGCCCTGCTGTTTGTTTTGATGAGTCCCAGTCTGGAGTCCATTTCCATCTGAGGCAGAGTGCTTCAAGTTGTTTCTGACAGAGGAGCTGGTGGGAAACCATAGTACAGGAGACCAATCGCTATGCCTTGGAGCTACAGGAGAAGAGAGAGCCAGGAGTGAGGGGGGAAACTCGCTAAATGGGTGACAACCACAATGAGTGAAATGTATACCTTCCTGGTGACAGTCCTCCTCATGGGGATAGTAAAGAACAACTCCCTAAGAGAATACTGGAGCACAGATCCTATGTTTGCAACTCCCTTCTTTGCCACCCTCTTTTCCCAAGACCGCTTCCTAATTCTGCTGCGATGCCTGCATTTCGTCAACAATGCTACTGCCATCCTAAGTGACCCGTTATACAAAATAAGAATTGTTCTTATCAGCCTGACTAGGGCTGGGCGATATATTGATATAAAAAATATATCGATATATATTTTAAATGTGATATGAAATTAGACCATTTCGCATATATCGATATAGTTGAAATTTGCGCTTTGATCCTTGCTCCAAGCAAGCTGCAGACCCGGAGCTCTCTGCGCTGCTCCCCGCGCCTCCTCTTTCATGCACAGAGGGCGGAGGGGCAGGAACAGACACTTCAACAAACATGGAGGAAGCAACAGCGTCTGCGGAGCGTTTTGACGAGGAATTGGTTAGTAAAAGAAAAAGCATTGGCTCAGTAATTTGGAGATGGTTCGGATTCAAAGTATCAGATGAGCAACAAAATCACGTTATATGTAGGCAGTGCCATAAAAAAAAGTTACAGCCAGGGGTGGAAGCACTACAAATCTTTTTCACCACCTAAAACAGTGGCACAAACTGCAATACGAAGAGTGTGTGAAACTGCGCGCTGCAGAAGCCCCAGCCGCAAGCCGTCGACAACCCGAAAAAGCCCCGAAACAAAGCTCACTGCAAACTTCATTTTCCCGCAGTGTGCCTTTATGAAAAGAAAATTGGCAAGTGGTGTACTATAACTACAGCGGTGTCCTATCACATTGCTAAAGATATGGTCCCTGTTGCAACTGTGGAACAAGTCGGATTCAAAAAAGCTACTGAAAACTATGGACCCGAGATATGAGCTTCCCAACTACTTTACACGAGAAGCACTGCCACAAATGTCCACTGAAGTCAGGCAGAGCCTTGCTGACCGGCTCGCTAACGGGACCCATTTTGGCGTTGACCAGCGATATGTGGGTCGAGCAGGACAATGTGAGCCTTTACATGAAGCGTGACATGTTCACTTCATTCAACGACTGGGGGAGATGAAAACAGCGTCGTGTCTCCAAAACAAGTTATTTCCCCCCAGGATCACACCGGTGAGCATATAGCTGAGGCCTCGCAGGACGCAAGCTGGGAAACTCCAAGAAAAGCATCCGGTTGCTATAACAACCGCCAACGGGAGCGACGTGGTCAGAGCGGTGGAGCTGAACGATGAGGATGCAGTGCTTCGGTCAGACTACACTTGGCTATTGGGGAGTGCAGTGTTTTATTAAGGACTATTCACATATTTTACTTTAAAGAAAAAACATTAAAATATTAGTTTTTTATTATTTTTCCTTTGTGTCTGTCTGCAACTTTTTTGTTTTATGCTGCTGTCTTGGCCAAAAATGGATTAATAAAACACAAAACATAAAGTGCTAAAAGTAAAATCACTTACAATACAGGATGGTAGATTTCAGAACCATATTTATTAGGTTATTGGATAAGAATTAGTGATGCATTGATGTGTTTACCACTTTAATGTTACAGCTGGTAAAGGTGAGGTAATTATGACTTTAAAATGCTGGTTAGCCTGTTGATATCATCAAGGTAACATATTTAGTTATTATGATAGACTATAGTTTTTTCTCTGGATTGAAGAGCCAACTGCAAAGTAACTAGAAACTAATGTTGACACGTAGGTAGGCCTAAACATTGTGGAGTTTTTAGTGGAGTAGAAATATGAAGTAGCATTAAATACTAAGCATAAATACTAAGAACAACAACAAGAACGAAACATCAGTAAATGTACATACAGTATAGTCATCATTTATAAATTATACACAAATAATAATACATAAAAATCACTTACAGGATTAAAATTCACAAAATAAATGAATATAATATTTGATATTTATGATTAGGACTGGCGTTGATTAAAAAAAATAAACTATGAAACAAGAAAATATTAATGTAGAATATTTCTAAAGCTTGATTTTGGAAAGCACTTAGTTGTATGAGTGTGTTAAAGTGAAAACAGAGTCAAATTTCTCGCATAAGCACATTTGTTTAATAGTTTTTTTATGATTCTGACAGGACATGGCATGAATGACAAGCGCGTCACCCGGGCCATTTCTCTGTGCAAGAGAATTGTAAGCTGTTTTTGGTACAGCTGGAAGAAAAGGAGACATCTTGCTGAAGTCCAGATTCAGCTGGGTCTGCCAAGTCACCAACTCATAACCGAGTCTGCCACCCGCTGGGGATCAAGGCAGCAGATGATAGAGTCCTGGAGCAGGAAGGAGCACTGGCCAAAGTCCTGTCTAATGACAAAAAGACCAGGCACCTTGTCCCTACCTGGCAGGACTTAGAGGTCCTAGAAGCAGTCCAAAAGGTCCTGAAACCTCTCCAGGACTTTACCGATGCTTTGTCAGGTGAGGAGTACGTCACTCTATCATATGTAAAACCTGTGCTGCACCTTTTTAACGAAAGTCTCCTGGCATGTGAAGAGGGTGATAGCGAGCTTTGCAAATCGATCAAGACCAGCATTGTTGAGTACCTCAACCGCAAGTATTCTGACCCAGCCACTACTGACCTATTGGAGATGGCTTCATTTGTGGATCCACGCTTCAGGGCCACCTATATCCCAAGTGAAAAAGTTGATGCATTGAAGCACAGAGCTGTCTTGGAGGTGGAGACGCTACTGGCTGATCAGAGCAGCTGTCAACCGCCTTACCTACGTGTGCCAACTGTGCCTGAGCCTGCAGATGGAGAAGCAGCAGTGGCACCAAAAGCTAAGACACTGGCAAGCTTCTTCAAGCAGCGCACAGCCACCACCACTGCGCCACCAACCAAGAGGGAGGCTATTGAAAATGAACTGTCAAGTTACTTGCAGTCAGCAAGTGTGGAGAGTGACACTGATCCCCTCAAGTGGTGGAAGGATCATGAAGTTGTCTTTCCAGCTCTGAGCCACCTGGCAAAAAAGTATCTCTTGGTACCAGCTACCAGTTCACCCTCCGAAAGGGTTTTCAGCTGCAGTGGCAATATCGTGACCTGCCACAGAGCATCTCTGAAGCCGGATGCCGTTGACAGGCTGGTGTTTCTCGTACAAAATCTTTAAACGAAGGAGGACACGCTTGTCTTCTAATGTCTACCTCAAGACAGCATTACTGTTTATCAAAGTAAAAAAAGAGGGGGAAAATGTTTATTGAGTTGATAGTCTGTTTCTTGTGCAACTGGTTGAGGCTGTTCAGATAAGAAATTGAGTTAACAAAAAGCAAATGGTAATCTCAGGCTGATGTTTAAAAAACATTTTCTCAAACTGAGCACTTTATTTTGTTCTTTATTTATATATAATTGCTGCCCTTACTAGGGTTTGTCATAGTTTATTATTTTGTAATGTTCGTTATTTGCATCTGTGGATTTGTTAGAAAGGAGAAGAAATCTGTAATTTGATTTTAATAAGCCATTTAAAGTTGTCAAACTAAAAAAAAAGTTGACTTTTCTCATAAATATATATAATATTTATTTCAGAAAAAGATAGGCCTATTTTATAGGCTATTTTTGTTTAAGATATTTTTATTTATTTAAATGTGCACCTTATGGAGCTTTGATTTCCAAAAAGGTCGTCCTGTTGTTCTACAGTGTTTATGTTTACATGTTATTGTTATTTGAACAGCTGAGCATTTAATCTGAACCAGGTGAAGAGCCCTGTTTATTATTTATTCATTTGATTTTTCAACTGTTCACTGAAATAGCCGCTTTCAATATAACTACTTGAGACATGTCATATCTGGCTTTGACTTTGACTGAACATTTGCTCTCACTTTGCTGAAAAAATATCAGGATATATATCTTATATCGATATTCAGCCTAAATATATCAGGATATGACTTTTGGTCCATATCGCCCAGCCCTAGCTCAAGCATTATTGAGCACATCTGCAGCAATAAGTGACTGACTGACCTGACAGGTGACTTGACAGGTGACCTGCCATGATACTATGCCTTTAGAGGTGGGGGTGGAAATGCAGTTGTTGTTCAGTCACTGCATGAATATTAAATATGGGTTATGCATATTCCATTTTTTTGTCCTCTAGTAAAACAAGTTGTTGTTGAACCAACTACCAATACTTCAATAAAATAGACGACTATTACATATTGGCCTATGTGTTTTCTTGCTGTGTTTCCATCCAGTAAAACTGTTAAGGAGAGAACGTTAGCATACAAAAGCTGTCCTCAATCTTCAGCTGGAAAGATGTCCAGTTCCAGTTATGATATTGGCAAATACTGTTTGTGGTTTCTGAAAGTACAGAATAAAGAGGAATTATTCATTAGAATACAATATAAGGATATAGCAATAAAACAATATTACAAATAACATAAAAATAGTTTATTGCATTGACAAAATCCCAGATTTGAGTTCTAACAGTAAGAAAGTAACTTTTGAGCTCCACAAGGGGGCAAGGCAGGGCAGAACAGAGCCATGCTGAATAGACCACATAAACAAACCATGGTCATATGTTTTATTTTATTTAACTAGGCAAGTCATTTAAAATGCCGTATAATGCTTGAATTTTAATTTTGAGATTATTTTGTTGTTGTCCAACCAATCCCTTTTACAGTCACACCAACATGATGTTTATGATACTTTATCAGTGTTTACAGTCACACCAACATGATGTATATGATACTTTATCAGTGTTTACAGTCACACCAACATGATGTATATGATACTTTATCAGTGTTTACAGTCATACCATGAAATGATGTATATGATACTTTATCAGTGTTTACAGTCACACCAACATGATGTTTATGATACTTTATCAGTGTTTACAGTCACACCAACATGATGTTTATGATACTTTATCAGTGTTTACAGTCATACCATGAAATGATGTATATGATACTTTATCAGTGTTTACAGTCATACCAACATGATGTTTATGATACTTTATCAGTGTTTACAGTCACACCAACATGATGTATATGATACTTTATCAGTGTTTACAGTCATACCAACATGGTGTATATGATACTTTATCAGTGTTTACAGTCACACCAACATGATCTATATGATACTTTATCAGTGTTTACAGTCACACCAACATGATGTATATGATACTTTATCAGTGTTTACAGTCATACCATGAAATGATCAGTTAACCTCTAGACTAGAAACACAGACAAATCACTTCAGGATGAAGTCCAATAGATGTCGCTGTTGCACTGTAGTAGTGGGGGGGAACAGGAAGTTCCGCTAGGCGCACACCATTCTTTAGAATAAGGAAAACGCAAGAACTGTGCTGTCCTTTTCTCTTTATTACTACAGTCTGAGGTCGGTAACGTCAACAGTGAGGACAATCCCAGCCTGTCTCTCTCCTTCCACACTGAGTCCAAACCTACAGTCACTGGGTCCTGATTGTGACAGTGGAGCCCAGTTTGCACTGCAGGATCCAGAGATGGAATCAGTGAAGCTGGAAGACTGCAGTCAAACACTGGAGCTGAATGTCAACATTAAAGAAGAAGAGGAGGAGGAGATTGTCTCAACATGGTCTCCATTCTCTACATCCAGAGAGCAACAGCAGGAAGATCACAGAGCTAAGAGGTCTCACCACTGCCTACATTGTGAGGAGATTTTCCCAATTCTATCAAAGCTAAAAATACACCTTAAAACACACACTGGAGAGAATCTGTATCCCTGTAATGACTGTGGGAAGAGATTCACAACATCAAGGTCTCTGACAGTTCATCAGAGAATACACACAGGAGAGAAGCCTTACTCCTGCTCTGACTGTGGATAGAGTTTCTCTCGACGGGGAAACTTAAAAACACATGCACGTATACACACAGGAGAGAAGCCTTACTCCTGCTCTGATTGTGTAAAATGCTTCACAACATCAACTGACCTAAAAGTTCAGCAGAGAACACACAGAGGAGAGAAGCCTTACTCCTGCTCTGACTGTGGAAAGAGTTTCTCTCGACTGGCCCAGTTAAAAAGACACCAAGGTAATCAGAAAGGAGAGAAGCATTATCACAGATCTGACTGTAGATTTAGTTTTTTATCAACAGCTGAGCTAAAAGGGTCATCAGAGAACACACAGAGGAGAGAAGCCTTGGCCCAATGTATACATAAAGGAGAGAAGTCTCATCAGTTTTCTCAGACCAGCTAAGATGAGTCACTCCACTTAATTCTCATCCCATAAAATAATTGTCATCTTTGAATTGGATCAGATGAAGACAGCGTAGAACACTCTATTGTAATCCTGTTGTTTTCACTGTGAGAACCCTGCAGAAAAAAGGGATCATTCTAGAATGTTAGTCTCTCTTCTCTTTACTGATCAGCACCTTGTTGATATTGACATCTTGGATTTGCAATGATGGTTGAATATCCTCTGTGAGGCGTCTCACAATGGAGTCTGATGGTTGACTGGGTGGTACTGCTTCCCTCTGCAGTTTTCTGTGGGAATGAGCTTGTAGACACAACATATACTGAGTGTACAAAACATTAAGGACACCTGCTCTTTCCATAACATAGACTGTTTCTGTACAGCACTTGGTGACATCGGCTGATGTAAAAAGGGCTTTATAAATACATTTGATGATTTGATTGGTCTCCTGTACTATGTTTCCCACCAGAATCTGATTCCTGACTTTCATACTCAGACTCATTGTCAGAATTGTAATAAAATTTCCAGAATTTCCACATTTGTGAGTTGTCTCCTTTTGAAAGACATTGCTAATGCTACAGCTTAGCTCACTAGCTACATACATAAACAACAACACTGAATGGCTCAGAGTGAGAGGGGACGTGATTGACTGCCGGCATGCGTCACTTGTATCAATAAATCACCATCAGAAAATGTTTTGTGAGGTAATTATTTGTGTATTTACTGTTTTATTCACATGTTTTCAATTCTGGGTGACAAATCATGCATTCCGATTCTTGCATAGATTGTAATGGGCACATATTATGTGTGTAAAATACTTATTTGAAGGTTATACTGATTATGATGAGCTATGTGTATGGAGCCATGTTTGTTGACATACAATGCATTCTGGGTTTCACGTAATCATCCGTTTGACCAAAGATGTTATAACAAAATGAGGTGAGTAAGAGTTCACTCATTTTTTGAGGACTTCCGGAAATGAATGGTGGGATGTGAACGACGGTAGATGACACACCCCTTCAACACTATAAACAGACCGAACTCATCTTGTCTTTTATTATCTTCGGTTTCTGTGAGGGGGAAAAATGCATGGCTGCTCGCTGAAACTAATCGTCGGATTACTGTCGATTTCTAGAAAGTGTTTTACCTAATTATTTCGATCAATGGTGAGCTCACCCCGTGATGTGATTAATTATACATAGTAATTGCAATTAGCTAATTCATATTGTAGTTTACGTCAGCCGAGAGTTAGAAAATATGACTGCTTGTGTTGGGTCAATCTTTCTTCAGTTAGCGCTACGACAAATGTAGCCTACATTTTTCCGGTTAGGATGATTGTATTGTGCTATATATATATAAAATATACACACACTGCTCAAAAAAATAAAGGGAACACTTAAACAACACATCCTAGATCTGAATGAAATAAATAATCTTATTAAATACTTTTTTGTTTACATAGTTGAATGTGCTGACAACAAAATCACACAAAAATAATCAATGGAAATCCAATTTATCAACCCATGGAGGTCTGGATTTGGAGTCACACTCAAAATTAAAGTGGAAAACCACACTACAGGCTGATCCAACTTTGATGTAATGTCCTTAAAACAAGTCAAAATGAGGCTCAGTAGTGTGTGTGGCCTCCACGTGCCTGAATGACCTCCCTACAACGCCTGGGCATGCTCCTTATGAGGTGGCGGATGGTCTCCTGAGGGATCTCCTCCCAGACCTGGACTAAAGCATCCGCCAACTCCTGGACAGTCTGTGGTGCAACGTGGCGTTGGTGGATGGAGCGAGACATGATGTCCCAGAAGGTGCTCAATTGGATTCAGGTCTGGGGAACGGGCGGGCCAGTCCATAGCATCAATGCCTTCCTCTTGCAGGAACTGCTGACACACTCCAGCCACATGAGGTCTAGCATTGTCTTGCATTAGGAGGAACCCAGGGCCAACCGCACCAGCATATGGTCTCACAAGGGGTCTGAGGATCTCATCTCGGTACCTAATGGCAGTCAGGCTACCTCTCAATTTAGAACACACATTTAGAACCCTCGTTTAGAACGCTCATTTAAACGCTCATTTAGAACCCTCGTTTAGAACGCTCATTTAGAACGCTCATTTAGAACCCTCATTTAGAACGCTCTTTTAGAACCCTCATTTAGAACCCTCATTTAGAACGCTCATTTAGAACGCTCATTTAGAACCCTCGTTTAGAACCCTCATTTAGAACCCTCGTTTAGAACCCTCGTTTAGAACCCTCGTTTAGAACCCTCGTTTAGAACCCTCGTTTAGAACCCTCGTTTAGAACCCTCATTTAGAACCCTCATTTAGAACGCTCATTTACAACAACAATCAGCGTTTGAGCTGGACACTTTTTTCAGAAACTATTTACACAAAACACACACAGTCCTTACAAAGTTTATCTCCAGAATGTGAGCAGTTTATTTTTGGATGCAAATGGTTCATATATTCACAGAAGTATATATATTTAATCACTGAACAGTAGCAGACCTAACTTCATCTGTTCCTGACTCTGGATAGTGGATTAAAAAGACCACCTGTTGTTACATCAACACCAGACATCATGATTCATGGAAATGGACATTGTATTTTATCAAATATGAAAACCTTAAATCTCTTCAAATTCAAATCAGTCAGAAAATAAGGATCGTACATAAAACAGAGCAGAATAAATCATCACATCTGGGGACCATCACCACCAGCATGACTAGTATCTATGTGGACCCTACTACAGTTTAACCAGCTCAGCTATAGACTACACCAGCATGACTAGTATCTATGTGGACCCTACTACAGTTTAACCAGCTCAGCTATAGACTACACCAGCATGACTAGTATCTATGTGGACCCTACTACAGTTTAACCAGCTCAGCTATAGACTACACCAGCATGACTAGTATCTATGTGGACCCTACTACAGTTTAACCAGCTCAGCTATAGACTACACCAGCATGACTAGTATCTATGTGGACCCTACTACAGTTTAACCAGCTCAGCTATAGACTACACCAGCATGACTAGTATCTATGTGGACCCTACTACAGTTTAACCAGCTCAGCTATAGACTACACCAGCATGACTAGTATCTATGTGGACCCTACTACAGTTTAACCAGCTCAGCTATAGACTACACCAGCATGACTAGTATCTATGTGGACCCTACTACAGTTTAACCAGCTCAGCTATAGACTACACCAGCATGACTAGTATCTATGTGGACCCCACTACAGTTTAACCAGCTCAGCTATAGACTACACCAGCATGACTAGTATCTATGTGGACCCTACTACAGTTTAACCAGCTCAGCTATAGACTACACCAGCATGACTAGTATCTATGTGGACCCTACTACAGTTTAACCAGCTCAGCTATAGACTACACCAGCATGACTAGTATCTATGTGGACCCTACTACAGTTTAACCAGCTCAGCTATAGACTACACCAGCATGACTAGTATCTATGTGGACCCTACTACAGTTTAACCAGCTCAGCTATAGACTACACCAGCATGACTAGTATCTATGTGGACCCTACTACAGTTTAACCAGCTCAGCTATAGACTACACCAGCATGACTAGTATCTATGTGGACCCTACTACAGTTTAACCAGCTCAGCTATAGACTACACCAGCATGACTAGTATCTATGTGGACCCTACTACAGTTTAACCAGCTCAGCTATAGACTACACCAGCATGACTAGTATCTATGTGGACCCTACTACAGTTTAACCAGCTCAGCTATAGACTACACCAGCATGACTAGTATCTATGTGGACCCTACTACAGTTTAACCAGCTCAGCTATAGACTACACCAGCATGACTAGTATCTATGTGGACCCTACTACAGTTTAACCAGCTCAGCTATAGACTACACCAGCATGACTAGTATCTATGTGGACCCTACTACAGTTTAACCAGCTCAGCTATAGACTACACCAGCATGACTAGTATCTATGTGGACCCTACTACAGTTTAACCAGCTCAGCTATAGACTACACCAGCATGACTAGTATCTATGTGGACCCTACTACAGTTTAACCAGCTCAGCTATAGACTACACCAGCATGACTAGTATCTATGTGGACCCTACTACAGTTTAACCAGCTCAGCTATAGACTACACCAGCATGACTAGTATCTATGTGGACCCTACTACAGTTTAACCAGCTCAGGTATAGACTACACCAGCGTGACTAGTATCTATGTGGACCCTACTACAGTTTAACCAGCTCAGCTATAGACTACACCAGCGTGACTAGTATCTATGTGGACCCTACTACAGTTTAACCAGCTCAGCTATAGACTACACCAGCATGACTAGTATCTATGTGGACCCTACTACAGTTTAACCAGCTCAGCTATAGACTACACCAGCGTGACTAGTATCTATGTGGACCCTACTACAGTTTAACCAGCTCAGCTATAGACTACACCAGCATGACTAGTATCTATGTGGACCCTACTACAGTTTAACCAGCTCAGCTATAGACTACACCAGCATGACTAGTATCTATGTGGACCCTACTACAGTTTAACCAGCTCAGCTATAGACTACACCAGCATGACTAGTATCTATGTGGACCCTACTACAGTTTAACCAGCTCAGCTATAGACTACACCAGCATGACTAGTATCTATGTGGACCCTACTACAGTTTAACCAGCTCAGCTATAGACTACACCAGCATGACTAGTATCTATGTGGACCCTACTACAGTTTAACCAGCTCAGCTATAGACTACACCAGCATGACTAGTATCTATGTGGACCCTACTACAGTTTAACCAGCTCAGCTATAGACTACACCAGCATGACTAGTATCTATGTGGACCCTACTACAGTTTAACCAGCTCAGCTATAGACTACACCAGCATGACTAGTATCTATGTGGACCCTACTACAGTTTAACCAGCTCAGCTATAGACTACACCAGCATGACTAGTATCTATGTGGACCCTACTACAGTTTAACCAGCTCAGCTATAGACTACACCAGCATGACTAGTATCTATGTGGACCCTACTACAGTTTAACCAGCTCAGCTATAGACTACACCAGCATGACTAGTATCTATGTGGACCCTACTACAGTTTAACCAGCTCAGCTATAGACTACACCAGCATGACTAGTATCTATGTGGACCCTACTACAGTTTAACCAGCTCAGCTATAGACTACACCAGCATGACTAGTATCTATGTGGACCCTACTACAGTTTAACCAGCTCAGCTATAGACTACACCAGCATGACTAGTATCTATGTGGACCCTACTACAGTTTAACCAGCTCAGCTATAGACTACACCAGCATGACTAGTGTCTATGTGGACCCTACTACAGTTTAACCAGCTCAGCTATAGACTACACCAGCATGACTAGTGTCTATGTGGACCCTACTACAGTTTAACCAGCTCAGCTATAGACTACACCAGCATGACTAGTATCTATGTGGACCCTACTACAGTTTAACCAGCTCAGCTATAGACTACACCAGCATGACTAGTATCTATGTGGACCCTACTACAGTTTAACCAGCTCAGCTATAGACTACACCAGCATGACTAGTATCTATGTGGACCCTACTACAGTTTAACCAGCTCAGCTATAGACTACACCAGCATGACTAGTATCTATGTGGACCCCACTACAGTTTAACCAGCTCAGCTATAGACTACACCAGCATGACTAGTATCTATGTGGACCCTACTACAGTTTAACCAGCTCAGCTATAGACTACACCAGCATGACTAGTATCTATGTGGACCCTACTACAGTTTAACCAGCTCAGCTATAGACTACACCAGCATGACTAGTATCTATGTGGACCCTACTACAGTTTAACCAGCTCAGCTATAGACTACACCAGCATGACTAGTATCTATGTGGACCCTACTACAGTTTAACCAGCTCAGCTATAGACTACACCAGCATGACTAGTATCTATGTGGACCCTACTACAGTTTAACCAGCTCAGCTATAGACTACACCAGCATGACTAGTATCTATGTGGACCCTACTACAGTTTAACCAGCTCAGCTATAGACTACACCAGCATGACTAGTATCTATGTGGACCCTACTACAGTTTAACCAGCTCAGCTATAGACTACACCAGCATGACTAGTATCTATGTGGACCCTACTACAGTTTAACCAGCTCAGCTATAGACTACACCAGCATGACTAGTATCTATGTGGACCCTACTACAGTTTAACCAGCTCAGCTATAGACTACACCAGCATGACTAGTATCTATGTGGACCCTACTACAGTTTAACCAGCTCAGCTATAGACTACACCAGCATGACTAGTATCTATGTGGACCCTACTACAGTTTAACCAGCTCAGCTATAGACTACACCAGCATGACTAGTATCTATGTGGACCCTACTACAGTTTAACCAGCTCAGCTATAGACTACACCAGCATGACTAGTATCTATGTGGACCCTACTACAGTTTAACCAGCTCAGCTATAGACTACACCAGCATGACTAGTATCTATGTGGACCCTACTACAGTTTAACCAGCTCAGCTATAGACTACACCAGCATGACTAGTATCTATGTGGACCCTACTACAGTTTAACCAGCTCAGGTATAGACTACACCAGCGTGACTAGTATCTATGTGGACCCTACTACAGTTTAACCAGCTCAGCTATAGACTACACCAGCGTGACTAGTATCTATGTGGACCCTACTACAGTTTAACCAGCTCAGCTATAGACTACACCAGCATGACTAGTATCTATGTGGACCCTACTACAGTTTAACCAGCTCAGCTATAGACTACACCAGCGTGACTAGTATCTATGTGGACCCTACTACAGTTTAACCAGCTCAGCTATAGACTACACCAGCATGACTAGTATCTATGTGGACCCTACTACAGTTTAACCAGCTCAGCTATAGACTACACCAGCATGACTAGTATCTATGTGGACCCTACTACAGTTTAACCAGCTCAGCTATAGACTACACCAGCATGACTAGTATCTATGTGGACCCTACTACAGTTTAACCAGCTCAGCTATAGACTACACCAGCATGACTAGTATCTATGTGGACCCTACTACAGTTTAACCAGCTCAGCTATAGACTACACCAGCATGACTAGTATCTATGTGGACCCTACTACAGTTTAACCAGCTCAGCTATAGACTACACCAGCATGACTAGTATCTATGTGGACCCTACTACAGTTTAACCAGCTCAGCTATAGACTACACCAGCATGACTAGTATCTATGTGGACCCTACTACAGTTTAACCAGCTCAGCTATAGACTACACCAGCATGACTAGTATCTATGTGGACCCTACTACAGTTTAACCAGCTCAGCTATAGACTACACCAGCATGACTAGTATCTATGTGGACCCTACTACAGTTTAACCAGCTCAGCTATAGACTACACCAGCATGACTAGTATCTATGTGGACCCTACTACAGTTTAACCAGCTCAGCTATAGACTACACCAGCATGACTAGTATCTATGTGGACCCTACTACAGTTTAACCAGCTCAGCTATAGACTACACCAGCATGACTAGTATCTATGTGGACCCTACTACAGTTTAACCAGCTCAGCTATAGACTACACCAGCACGACTAGTATCTATGTGGACCCTACTACAGTTTAACCAGCTCAGCTATAGACTACACCAGCATGACTAGTGTCTATGTGGACCCTACTACAGTTTAACCAGCTCAGCTATAGACTACACCAGCATGACTAGTATCTATGTGGACCCTACTACAGTTTAACCAGCTCAGCTATAGAC
>NW_027675349.1:110000-122500 GCF_965601325.2 Salmo salar
TCTAACTAACCCTACACTCATTAAAACCCACTACCCCATTCCACTACTTTGACCCTATCTGCTCCTGCACCAGGCCAACTAACCCTACACTCATTAAAACCCACTACCCCATTCCACTACTTTGACCCTATCTGCTCCTGCACCAGGCCAACTAACCCTACACTCATTAAAACCCACTACCCCATTCCACTACTTTGACCCTATCTGCTCCTGCACCAGGCCAACTAACCCTACACTCATTAAAACCCACTACCCCATTCCACTACTTTGACCCTATCTGCTCCTGCACCAGGCCAACTAACCCTACACTCATTAAAACCCACTACCCCATTCCACTACTTTGACCCTATCTGCTCCTGCACCAGGCCAACTAACCCTACACTCATTAAAACCCACTACCCCATTCCACTACTTTGACCCTATCTGCTCCTGCACCAGGCCAACTAACCCTACACTCATTAAAACCCACTACCCCATTCCACTACTTTGACCCTATCTGCTCCAGCACCAGGCCAACTAACCCTACACTCATTAAAACCCACTACCCCATTCCACTACTTTGACCCTATCTGCTCCTGCACCAGGCCAATTAACCCTACACTCATTAAAACCCACTACCCCATTCCACTACTTTGACCCTATCTGCTCCTGCACCAGGCCAACTAACCCTATACTCATTAAAACCCCACTACCCCCATTCCACTACTTTGACCCTATCTGCTCCTGCACCAGGCCAACTAACCCTACACTCATTAAAACCCACTACCCCATTCCACTACTTTGACCCTATCTGCTCCTGCACCAGGCCAACTAACCCTACACTCATTAAAACCCACTACCCCATTCCACTACTTTGACCCTATCTGCTCCTGCACCAGGCCAACTAACCCTACACTCATTAAAACCCACTACCCCATTCCACTACTTTGACCCTATCTGCTCCTGCACCAGGCCAACTAACCCTACACTCATTAAAACCCACTACCCTATTCCACTACTTTGACCCTATCTGCTCCTGCACCAGGCCAACTAACCCTACACTCATTAAAACCCACTACCCCATTCCACTACTTTGACCCTATCTGCTCCTGCACCAGGCCAACTAACCCTACACTCATTAAAACCCACTACCCCCATTCCACTACTTTGACCCTATCTGCTCCTGCACCAGGCCAACTAACCCTACACTCATTAAAACCCACTACCCCATTCCACTACTTTGACCCTATCTGCTCCTGCACCAGGCCAACTAACCCTACACTCATTAAAACCCACTACCCCATTCCACTACTTTGACCCTATCTGCTCCTGCACCAGGCCAACGGCCTGGGAGGACGGGACACCACCACTCAACACACCCTGGAACTCTTCTGAAGTCAAATCTAGTATGACCAAATACTTCTCTGCAGCTGCCACCAAAACATATTTTTTTTCCTGTGATTTACATTCCATTTCTGCGGTACAGTTGATAACCATTTGCTATGAACACTAAGAAGCCAACCTTACTGAAGCATATATCACTGGTTGGCCCATCCCTCTGTGCTGTCACAGATCTACTACTCACAGGGATCCTCTCAGGATCCCTCAGCCTTGACCCATCCTCCTCTACTTTCTTCACTGCCTCAGCAGTGACAACCTGTTCCCAACAGTGGGGTCAGTGGGATTGGATAGGGGCCCCTCTACCTCTCTCTCTCTCTCTGACTGGAGGAGACAGGTGAAATGGTGTGTCTCCTCTGGTCAACAATACTCACCTTGAAAGACTCCACAGCCTGTTGGAGCTCCTTCAGCTCCTTCTCTCTCTCCTGGAATCTCTGCTGGACCTGCTGCTGACTCATCCCCAGCTGCCTCTGTGGAGAATCACTCTTCAATGAGCTATCAAGCTTTATTAGTCCAGTAGATCAATAGTATAGTAATGTGACATAGGGCCCATAGAGAGGAAGATCTAAAAAAATGGATGGTCCATTTACTAAATGATATTTATTTGTTGCTATGTGAATGATTATAGTTTTTATGGTAGGACTACATGTATCAACAGGTTGAGACTGAACTTTGGACTCATAAAAGGGCATTCAGAATGATAATAGTGTTTGACATTATAAAATGGTGATACATCTGGAGAATCTGGGTTGACATATCTATATACTCAAGGTTTGTGTTCATATTTGTTCTGCTGAGGATCCATTTCATTTGAATGATCTCATATTCAAACAGCCTTAGTTCCTACTGTATCTTTAATTCTTTGTTTATCAGACAGTCACCAACAAGTTGTTCTGGTCTTACCTGTTTCTCAGTCCTCTCTGCTGCAGCTGACACTGTATCATGGCCTTTATGTTCATCCATTGTACACAGATAACAGATACACTGCTGATCGGTACGACAGTAAACCTCCAGCAGTTTGTCATGATGAGAGCAGATCTTCTCCTGTAGTTGTGCGGTGGCTTTGACCAGCTTGTGCCTCTTCAAAGCAGGAGATTCGTAGTGAGATTGGAGGTGAGTCTCACAGTAAGAGGCCAGACACACCAGACAGGACATGAGGGCTTTCTGCTTTCTGGTCCCAGTGCAGACATCACACGCCACATCTCCAGGTCCAGCATAGCACAGAGCAGGAGGGGGAGCAGCCTGGAGTCCTGTCTTCTTCAGTTTCTCCACCACCTCAGCCAGTAGGTTACTTTTTGTCAGAATAGGCCTTGGAGTGAAGGTCTGTCTGCACTGTGGACAGCTATAGACCCCTTTCAGAACATCCTGATCCCAGCAGCCCTCAATACAGCTCCTACAGTAACTGTGTCCACAGGGGATGGTGACTGGTTCCTTCAGTAGATCCAGACAGACAGAACAACAGAACTGGTCCTGGTCCAGCAGAACTCCCTGTTGAGCCATTTGGACGGTTGTTCACTCTCACACAGACAGACGACACAGAGACTCAGATCAGTTTCGTTTCCTCAGAAGAGAGTTTGTGGGAGGGGGAGGGACTTCCTGGTTCTGCCAGAGGGGTGGGGTTAGAGGGAGGGAGGAAGAGAGAGAGGAACTGCATGCAACAGCAAGAGGGAGACAAATAGTCTTGTTCCTTGGTTTCAGCACTTAACATGGAATAAATGAAATAATGAATCTTAAAATGTGAGTTATTAGAATATAAAGGGTAACCGTTTCTATGAAGTACATATTATAATTATTTTAATGACCTTTATAATGCCTTATAATACACTTATGTGTTCTAATAAGCAATAAGGCCTGAGGAGGTGTGGTATATGTAAGGATTGCGGACCTGGTGGCAGTGAAGTCAGACGCAGGAGAGCAGAGATAGGTAATAGCCGGAGCAGTTTAATACAAAACGAACCTACATGGGTACAAAACCCGATGCGCACCAGTAACAGAGTACAAGCACTTACAAACAAACAATTCCACACAAGGACATGGGGGGGAACAGAGGGTTAAATACACAACAATTCATGATGGAAATGGAAACCAGATGTGTAAGAAAACAAGACAAAACAAATGGAAAATGAAAAGTGGATCGACGATGGCTAGAAGACCGGTGACGCCGACCGCCGAACAAGGAGAGGAAATGACTTCGGTGGAAGTTGTGACAGTATATGGCTAATATACAGTACCACGGCTAAGTGCTGTTTTTAGGCACGACGCAAAGCGGATTGAGAATTATGTAACACTTTCAAAAATACAATCAAATAAAAATGTTATTGGTCACATACACATATTTAGTAGATGTTATTGTGGGTGTAGTGAAATGCTTGTGTTCCTGGTTCCAACAGTGCAGTAATATCTAACAATACACCCTAATGTAAATGTCACAGGTGTCGTAGGGTTTAGACCAAGACGCAGCGGGAAAATGTACACTCATCTTCTTTTATTAAAGGACAAAGAAGGAAAACCAAAACGACAAAGAACAGGCCAGTAAGGCACAAAGCTATACACAGCAACAATCTGCCACAAAACCCCCATGACAAACAACCTCCTAATTATAGGACCTTCAATCAGAGGCAACGATAACCAGCTGACTCCAATTGAAGGTCCAACCCCAATTAACTAAACAAAGAACTACAATAGACAAGAGAGAACATAGAAATACACTAACATTGAACATAGACTAACAAACCCCGGACCACATAAACCAAACACCCCTCTCCCTAAATACATAGCCTAACCACATAAACCAAACACCCCTCTACCTAAATACATAGCCCGAACCACATAAACCAATCACCCCTCTACCTAAATACATAGCCCGAACCACATAAACCAAACACCCCTCTCCCTAAATACATAGCCCGAACCACATAAAACAAACACCCCTCTACCTAAATACATAGCCCAAACCACATAAAACAAACACCCCTCTACCTAAATACATAGCCCGAACCACATAAACCAAACACCCCTCTACCTAAATACATAGCCCGAACCACATAAACCAAACACCCCAATACCTAAATACATAGCCCGAACCACATAAACCAAACACCCCTCTACCTAAATACATAGCCCGAACCACATAAACCAAACACCCCTCTACCTAAATACATAGCCCGAAACACATAAACCAAACACCCCTCTACCTAAATACATAGCCCGAACCACATAAACCAAACACCCCTCTACCTAAATACATAGCCCGAACCACATAAAACAAACACCCCCTGCCACGACCTGACCAAACTACAATAACAAATAACCCCTATTACTGGTCAGGACGTGACAGTAAAAAGTAAAGGAATTAAGAAATATAGAAATATTAGGATGAGCAATGTTGCAGTCCTGGAATATAAATATATATACTGTGAGTATATACTGTGTGTATATGTGTGTATATATATATGTGTGTATATATTTATATACACTGCTCAAAAAAATAAAGGGTACACTTAAACAACACAATGTAACTCCAAGTCAATCACACTTCTGTGAAATCAAACTGTCCACTTAGGAAGCAACACTGATTGACAATACATTTCACATGCTGTTGTGCAAATGGAATAGACAACAGGTGGAAATTATAGGCAATTAGCAAGACACCCCCAATAAAGGAGTGGTTCTGCAGGTGGGGACCACAGACCACTTCTCAGTTCCTATGCTTCCTGGCTGATGTTTTGGTGACTTTTGAATGCTGGCGGTGCTTTCACTCTAGTGGTAGCATGAGACGGAGTCTACAACCCACACAAGTGGCTCAGGTAGTGCAGCTCATCCAGGATGGCACATCAATGCGAGCTGTGGCAAGAAGGTTTGCTGTGTCTGTCAGCGTAGTGTCCTGAGCATGGAGGCGCTACCAGGAGACAGGCCAGTACATCAGGAGACATGGAGGAGGCCGTAGGAGGGCAACAACCCAGCAGCAGGACCGCTACCTCCGCCTTTGTGCAAGGAGGAGCAGGAGGAGCACTGCCAGAGCCCTGCAAAATGACCTCCAGCAGGCCACAAATGTGCATGTGTCTGCTCAAACGGTCAGAAACAGACTCCATGAGGGTGGTATGAGGGCCCGACGTCCACAGGTGGGGGTTGTGCTTACAGCCCAACACCGTGCAGGACGTTTGGCATTTGCCAGAGAACACCAAGATTGGCAAATTCGCCACTGGCACCCTGTGCTCTTCACAGATGAAAGCAGGTTCACACTGAGCACATGTGACAGACATGACAGTCTGGAGACGCCGTGGAGAACGTTCTGCTGCCTGCAACATCCTCCAGCATGACCGGTTTGGCGGTGGGTCAGTCATGGTGTGGGATGGCATTTCTTTGGGGGGCTGCACAGCCCTCCATGTGCTCGCCAGAGGTAGCCTGACTGCCATTAGGTACCGAGATGAGATCCTCAGACCCCTTGTGAGACCATATGCTGGTGCGGTTGGCCCTGGGTTCCTCCTAATGCAAGACAATGCTAGACCTCATGTGGCTGGAGTGTGTCAGCAGTTCCTGCAAGAGGAAGGCATTGATGCTATGGACTGGCTCGCCCGTTCCCCAGACCTGAATCCAATTGAGCACATCTGGGACATCATGTCTCGTTCCATCCACCAACGCCACGTTGCACCACAGACTGTCCAGGAGTTGGCGGATGCTTTAGTCCAGGTCTGGGTGGAGATCCCTCAGGAGACCATCCGCCACCTCATCAGGAGCATGCCCAGGCGTTGTAGGGAGGTCATACAGGCACGTGGAGGCCACACACACTACTGAGCCTCATTTTGACTTGTTTTAAGGACATTATATCAAAGTTGGATCAGCCTGTAGTGTGGTTTTCCACTTTAATTTTGAGTGTGACTCCAAATCCAGACCTCCATGGGTTGATAAATTGGATTTCCATTGATTATTTTTGTGTGATTTTGTTGTCAGCACATTCATCTATGTAAAGAAAAAAGTATTTAATAAGATTATTTCATTCATTCAGATCTAGGATGTGTTATTTTAGTGTTCCCTTTATTTTTTTGAGCAGTGTATATACAGTACCAGTCAAATGTTGGGACACACTTACTCATTCAAGGGTTTTTCTTTATTTTTACATTCATGTCGTTTCTCTTTGCTTATTTGAGCTGTTCTTGCCATAATATGGACTTGGTCTTTTACCAAATAGGGCTTATCTTCTGTATACCAACCCTACCTTGTCACAACACAACTGATTTGCTCAAACGCATTTAGAAGGAAAGAAATTCCACAAATTAACTTTAACAAGGCACACCTGTTAATTGAAATGCATTCCAGGTGACTATCTCATGAAGCTGGTTGAGAGAATGCCAAGATTGTGCAAAGCTGTCATCAAGGCAAAGGGTGGCTACTTTGAAGAATCTCAAATATAAAATATATAAATATAACACTTTTTTTGGTTACTACATGATTCCATATCTGATATTTCATAGTCTTGATGTCTTCACTATTATTCTACAATGTTGAAAATAGTACAAATAAAGAAAAAGCCTTAATTGTTCTAAAACGTTTGACCGGTAGTGTATATATAAATGTAAAGGGATGTATAGGTAATATGGATCAAATATGTAGTATATCTGAAGAACAGTATGTGGACAGCAATAATTAAATAGGATAGTCCTTGACTAGAATACAGTATATACATATGAAGTGGCCAGCAGTAGTTATATAGGATGAACCAGGACTAGAATACAGTATATACATATGAAGTGGATAGCAGTAGTTATATAGGATGAACCATGACTAGAATACAGTATATACATATGAAGTGGACAGCAGTAGTTATATAGGATGAACCATGACTAGAATACAGTATATACATATGAAGTGGACAGCAGTAGTTATATAGGATGAACCATGACTAGAATACAGTATATACATATGAAGTGGACAGCAGTAGTTATATAGGATGAACCAGGACTAGAATACAGTATATACATATGAAGTGGACAGCAGTAGTTATATAGGATGAACCATGACTAGAATACAGTATATACATATGAAGTGGACAGCAGTAGTTATATAGGATGAACCATGACTAGAATACAGTATATACATATGAAGTGGGCAGTAGTAGTTATATAGGATGAACCATGGTTGGCTTCTTAGTGTTCATAGCCAACCAGGTTGGCTTCTTAGTGTTCATAGCAAATGGTTATCAACTGTACCGCAGAAATGGAATGTAAATCACAGAACAAAAATATGTTGTTTTGGTGGCAGCTGCAGAGAAGTATTTGGTCATACTAGATTTGACTTCAGAAGAGTTCCAGGGTGTGTTGAGTGGTGGTGTCCCGTCCTCCCAGGTCGTTGGCCTGGTGCAGGAGCAGATAGGGTCAAAGTAGTGGAATGGGGGTAGTGGGTTTTAATGAGTGTAGGGTTAGTTGGCCTGGTGCAGGAGCAGATAGGGTCAAAGTAGTGGAATGGGGTAGTGGGTTTTAATGAGTGTAGGGTTAGTTGGCCTGGTGCAGGAGCAGATAGGGTCAAAGTAGTGGAATGGGGTAGTGGGTTTTAATGAGTGTAGGGTTAGTTGGCCTGGTGCAGGAGCAGATAGGGTCAAAGTAGTGGAATGGGGTAGTGGGTTTTAATGAGTGTAGGGTTAGTTGGCCTGGTGCAGGAGCAGATAGGGTCAAAGTAGTGGAATGGGGTAGTGGGTTTTAATGAGTGTAGGGTTAGTTGGCCTGGTGCAGGAGCAGATAGGGTCAAAGTAGTGGAATGGGGTAGTGGGTTTTAATGAGTGTAGGGTTAGTTGGCCTGGTGCAGGAGCAGATAGGGTCAAAGTAGTGGAATGGGGTAGTGGGTTTTAATGAGTGTAGGGTTAGTTGGCCTGGTGCAGGAGCAGATAGGGTCAAAGTAGTGGAATGGGGTAGTGGGTTTTAATGAGTGTAGGGTTAGTTGGCCTGGTGCAGGAGCAGATAGGGTCAAAGTAGTGGAATGGGGGTAGTGGGTTTTAATGAGTGTAGGGTTAGTTGGCCTGGTGTAGGAGCAGATAGGGTCAAAGTAGTGGAATGGGGTAGTGGGTTTTAATGAGTGTAGGGTTAGTTAGAAGGGTGTTTTTTAGTATTATCATAATTTCCCCTTTTCCCATTTTGTATCCCATAATATCATGGATTTATATTATAGTCCAGTTGAGGCAGGTGAGATGCCTTTGGATATACGACGTAATAAATTGTCATTAGCTTATTGGGTTGAAAGGCTGTGAGGTTGAGCATCCCACTGCTACTGTTCTAGATGACTGTTGGGAATATACTAGTAGACAAGGCAGTGGTTTTGGTTGGACAGTTGGAAAGCTTGCTGATGAGAGTAGTTTCAGGGAGTTGGAGGTTGGCCCTTTCTGTGGTGATAGGGGATGTTCCTCCATGGTTACTCCCAGATCCTGTTGTTGATCTAACCTTGGTAGACAAAAGGAAAGATTGGGTCAGAAGTCAGTGATAAAGGGAAACTGGTTGACAATTACATTGGTAGAAGTTGTTATGCTTTTTTACCTCTTTTCACAGATGGATCCAAGGGCCCAGATAGTGGGCCCACAGGAGCAGGTGTTTACCTTCCTGAATGTGATGTGCAGATATGTAGAAGACTAACAGATGAACTGTCAGTGTACTCAGTTGAACTGTTGGTGATAATAGTTGTCCTCCAGTGGGTGGAGGACGTACAACCTGTTAGAATTATAGTATCCTCAGATTCTCTGTCTGTATTGAATAGTTTATCATCTGGTAAATCTATTAGGAGTGACCTACTATTGGAGGTATTAATGTTATTATGGAGAATTGAGAGAATGGGGCTAGTAGTGAGATTATGCTGGGTCCCAGCACATTCAGGTGTGGAATGGAATGAAATTGTAGACTAATTAGCTAAAATAACTTTAAAACAAGATATAATATATATTAATGTTCCACTGGGTAGAGGTGAGGACAAATGTGAGATCAGAGACATTTTGATAGATGTGTGGCAGAAGAGATGGGACTCTGAGCACAAGGGACGGCATTCATATGCCCTCTAAAGAAAGGTCGGTGGACCAAGGTTCAAAGGTCAGATTAGGAAGGAAGAGGTGGTGTTTCCTCGATTGTGTTTAGGACATTGTACATTGAACTGGTCCTTCCATCTGGTTGGCAGCATGTGAATGGTTTGTGTCTGGAGGGTATTGTCAATGAAACGGTGGAGCATGTGTTGTTATATTGTTGTAAGGAGGTTGAAGAGAGGGAAAGATTGAAGTGTAGGGTCATTGAGGTTGGACTGGGTTGGGGGGGTTGGAAGGGATTTGGGGGATGGGGGAGGGTCTATTAGAAGTTAGTAGGGATCTTTTTTATTTTCTCAGAAGTACTGAGTTAGGTAGGAGGATTTAGAAATGGTGTAAACCGTGATTGAACACACTCCAGCACAGTAGGAGGCGCCACGCTCCTTTAACGTTGGTTTGAGGACCGCCATTATACCATAGAAGAAGAAGAAGTTGGTAACGTGAGGTTTTGTCGTTCGTGAAGAGTGCAGCTATTCTTTTGCCTATTTTCCAAATGTATTTTGTCATGGTGGGAGGGTTTGTTTATTGGTTTCCACTGTTTATCGGTTAGAGTTGAGTAGGGAGTAGGGTAGTTTGATGTCCTCAACCGAGTGGAGAAGAAACGCTGTCTCTTCAGGTGCGTTGTGGAGAATGGTGTGGAGGAATTATTGATCCTGGTCGGTGAACAGGTGGGAGAGGAACATATACACTCTGTATCCAGAATGAACAAGGCGGTGGTTGTGGTAATGTAAAAGGTGAGTCTTGTTGCCCGGCTAGTTACCAGTATGATTTATGTGAGGGGTTGTGTTGGTGCTGATTTCGACAAGAGTAGTGGTGTCTAATCTGCCTCCGTTTATTACCACCGAACAGATCCGTAAAGAGTTGGTTCGTTTTGCTAAATGTGGAAGTGTTTTTCTGAACGAAATTCAAGGTTAAACAGGGGAGGGGTGGTACACAGGGTTTGTTAGCACAGAGGAGCCCAGTGATATAATATTATATATATATATAATATTACTATATGTCCCAGCTGTTTGCTGTGGTTTTGAAGTAATTCTCTTCCAGCCCGCGTTAACCTTGTAGGTTTACCTCAGGTAACTTATTATTAACTATCCTTGTAGGTTTACCTCAGGTAACTTATTATTAACTATCCTTGTAGGTTTACCTCAGGTAACTTATTATTAACTATCCTTGTAGGTTTACCTCAGGTAACTTATTATTAACTATCCTTGTAGGTTTACCACAGGTAACTTATTATTAACTATCCTTGTAGGTTTACCTCAGGTAACTTATTATTAACTAACCTTGTAGGTTTACCTTAGGTAACTTATTATTAACTATCCTTGTAGGTTTACCTCAGGTAACTTATTATTAACTAACCTTGTAGGTTTACCTCAGGTAACTTATTATTAACTATCCTTGTAGGTTTACCTCAGGTAACTTATTATTAACTAACCTTGTAGGTTTACCTCAGGTAACCTATTATTAACTATCCTTGTATGTTTACCTAGGTAACTTATTATTAACTATCCTTGTAGGTTTACCACAGGTAACGTATTATTAACTAACCTTGTAGGTTTACCTCAGGTAACTTATTATTAACTATCCTTGTTGGTTTACCTCAGGTAACTTATTATTAACTATACTTGTAGGTTTACCTCAGGTAACTTATTATTACCTAGGTTACAGCTACTTGGTGAGGAAGCTCACTGTTCACCTGGTTATAGATTGTAGTGACCTACAGGGATGGTTGGTGCAAAGCCTTCAAATGTTAAACATGTTCTGGTCATGGTTAACTGTATATTTGTTTTTTTATATATAAAAAGGTGTAAATTCTCAACAAATCGCATGTCCCTGTCCTCTTTTTCAAGATGTGGCCGATTTAAACAGTCAAAAAAAAAACAAAAAAAAAAAACATTTTTTTATTTGATTCTAAATGGCTGCTGGGTAATATGGTAATCGTTGAAATCTGTTGGTTCGTAGGCATCAAATAGAGAGAATGCTGCGCAGGTTCACTGAGTTGTAAACCTAATGGATAGGTGGAAATCAATTGATTTGTAGCTCTGACTCAGTTGCTACCTCAGATTATGAGCCTATCAAGTGTGGTGAATGAGGTATGTAGTTCCCACAGAAGACCACAGGGAGGAGCAAGAGAGATATAAACCCATACAGTTTATCTCTTTAAATACCCTGAACCTAACAATCAATCTAATGTATTTATGAAGACCTTTTTACATCAGCAGATGTCACAAAGTGCTGTACAGAAACTCTAACCCTACGTATAACCTGTTTTATCCCTGAACCCTAATTCTAGGGTAGGGTAGCCTAGAACCCCTTTAGAAACTATTATAGTAATAATATTATGTTAGTAAATACCATTATAGTACTAAATAGGTTCTATTGTTATTTTTTAAATAAAACCTATGTATAGTACTTAGCATTTAACTGTTTTTTTTGTTATTTTATTATATTTATTATTTAGAGGAGTCTGTCTAAATAATGAAAAGTTAAGTTATTGCCAGACTTTTTAATGAAACCTTTATTTAACCAGGTGGGCCAGTTGAGAACAAGTCCTTTATTTAACCAGGTGGGCCAGTTGAGAACAAGTCCTTTATTTAACCAGGTAGGCTAGTAGAGAACAAGTCCTTTATTTAACCAGGTGGGCCAGTTGAGAACAAGTCCTTTATTTAACCAGGTGGGCCAGTTGAGAACAAGTCCTTTATTTAACCAGGTAAGCTAGTTGAGAACAAGTCCTTTATTTAACCAGGTAAGCTAGTTGAGAACAAGTCCTTTATTTAACCAGGTAAGCTAGTTGAGAACAAGTCCTTTATTTAACCAGGTAGGCCAGTTGAGAACAAGTTCTCATTTACCAACTGCGACCTGGCCAAGATAAAGCAAAGCAGTGTGACACAAACAACAACACAGAGTTACACATAAACAAACGTACAGTCAATAAACACAATAGAAAAGTCTATATACAGTTGTGTAAATGAGGTAAGATAAAGGAGGTAAGTTAATAAATAGGCTGTGGTGGCGAAATAATTACAATTTAGCAATTAAACACTGGAGTGATAGATGTGCAGAAGATGAATTTGCA
>NW_027675349.1:127500-187500 GCF_965601325.2 Salmo salar
ATAACAAGTCCTGGAGTTTACAGCGCTATAGAGGTGGTTATTATTTCAGACACAATAATGTTGAGAATAAAGTATCAGGTCCTCAGTCCTCCAGAGTAGGAGTGTACCTGGATCACAAGGCAGGTACTCTGTCCTTCTACAGTGTCTCTGACACAATGACCCTCCTCCACAGAGTCCAGACCACATTCACTCAGCCCCTCTATCCTGGGTTTAATATCTATGGTACTGCTGAGCTGGTTAAACTGTAGTAGGGTCCACATAGATACTAGTCATGCTGGTGTAGTCTATAGCTGAGCTGGTTAAACTGTAGTAGGGTCCACATAGATACTAGTCATGCTGGTGTAGTCTATAGCTGAGCTGGTTAAACTGTAGTAGGGTCCACATAGATACTAGTCATGCTGGTGTAGTCTATAGCTGAGCTGGTTAAACTGTAGTAGGGTCCACATAGATACTAGTCATGCTGGTGTAGTCTATAGCTGAGCTGGTTAAACTGTAGTAGGGTCCACATAGATACTAGTCATGCTGGTGTAGTCTGTAGCTGAGCTGGTTAAACTGTAGTAGGGTCCACATAGATACTAGTCATGCTGGTGTAGTCTGTAGCTGAGCTGGTTAAACTGTAGTAGGGTCCACATAGATACTAGTCATGCTGGTGTAGTCTATAGCTGAGCTGGTTAAACTGTAGTAGGGTCCACATAGATACTAGTCATGCTGGTGTAGTCTATAGCTGAGCTGGTTAAACTGTAGTAGGGTCCACATAGATACTAGTCATGCTGGTGTAGTCTATAGCTGAGCTGGTTAAACTGTAGTAGGGTCCACATAGATACTAGTCATGCTGGTGTAGTCTATAGCTGAGCTGGTTAAACTGTAGTAGGGTCCACATAGATACTAGTCATGCTGGTGTAGTCTATAGCTGAGCTGGTTAAACTGTAGTAGGGTCCACATAGATACTAGTCATGCTGGTGTAGTCTATAGCTGAGCTGGTTAAACTGTAGTAGGGTCCACATAGATACTAGTCATGCTGGTGTAGTCTATAGCTGAGCTGGTTAAACTGTAGTAGGGTCCACATAGATACTAGTCATGCTGGTGTAGTCTATAGCTGAGCTGGTTAAACTGTAGTAGGGTCCACATAGATACTAGTCATGCTGGTGTAGTCTATAGCTGAGCTGGTTAAACTGTAGTAGGGTCCACATAGATACTAGTCATGCTGGTGTAGTCTATAGCTGAGCTGGTTAAACTGTAGTAGGGTCCACATAGATACTAGTCATGCTGGTGTAGTCTATAGCTGAGCCGGTTAAACTGTAGTAGGGTCCACATAGATACTAGTCATGCTGGTGTAGTCTATAGCTGAGCTGGTTAAACTGTAGTAGGGTCCACATAGATACTAGTCATGCTGGTGTAGTCTATAGCTGAGCTGGTTAAACTGTAGTAGGGTCCACATAGATACTAGTCATGCTGGTGTAGTCTATAGCTGAGCTGGTTAAACTGTAGTAGGGTCCACATAGATACTTCAATAAAAGCCCCACCTCCTCTCGCTCAGCCATTCTAACAGTGGAAGTCAGGATCTGTGAGAAACTATGATAATAAACTGTGAACAATAATGAAGCCATGTTTGTCTGTGTGAGTGAGGATTTATTATTTAATTGTGTGATAACTTTAATTCTGTGATAACTTTATGTAATACATCCTCTGTTTCCTAACTGAATAAACATTTTAAGATAGCAGTTGGTTCAGTCTGATCATCTCATGTACTGTTGGAACTTTATTTTAATCCTTTTTCACTATTTTTTTTGTTTTTTTTTTTAATGACAAATTGCAGAGCCTCTGTATACATTTTTACACAGTTTTCCCCACTCTCTACTTTGTTCAATGACAGAGAAAGTGGGACTCTCGTTTTTTCTGACAAGTTCTCTCATTGATCTCAGGTTCAGCCACCAGGGGGCACCCACCCTCCAATGAAAACTTTCATAGGCTCTCTTTCACTCAGTAATCATGTAACAAGTCGACAGGCTCCCAGAGGCAGGGCAATCAAAGGCTCCAAGTCACTGAAGTGCCCATCAGCCCAGCCATTGTTATTATTCATACCAGCCGTTCTACAGTGAAGCGGGTTGATTAGTAGGTTGGAACCCCGTTACAACGGACACTTTACAATGACGCAACAATCAGCGTTTGAGCTGGACGCACTCATTTAGAACGCTGTTTTAGAACACTCATTTAGAACGCTTGTTTAGAACGCTCATTAGAACACTCATTTAGAACCCTCTTTAAAACGGACAGTTTCCAATGACGCAACAATCAGCGTTTGAGCTGGACACACTTTTTTCAGAAACTATTTACACAAAACACACACAGTCCTTACAAAGTTTATCTCCAGAATGTGAGCAGTTTATTTTTTGATGCAAATGGTTCAGATATTCACAGAAGTGTATATATATATATATATATATCACAACACAATCATCCTAACCGGAAAAAATGTAGGCTACATTTGTCGTAGCGCTAACTGAAGAAAGATTGACCCAACACAAGCAGTCATATTTTCTAACTCTCGGCTGACGTAAACTACAATATGAATTAGCTATTTGCAATTACTATGTATAATTAATCACATCACGGGGTGAGCTCACCATTGATCGAAATAATTAGGTAAAACACTTTCTAGAAATCGACAGTAATCCGACGATTAGTTTCTGCGCGCAGCCATGCATTTTTCCCTCACAGAAACCGAAGATAATAAAAGACAAGATGAGTTCGGTCTGTTTATAGTGTTGAAGCGGTGTGTCATCTACCGTCGTTCACATCCCACCATTCATTTCCGGAAGTCCTCAAAAAATGAGTGAACTCTTACTCACCTCATTTTGTTATAACATCTTTGGTCAAACGGATGATTACGTGAAACCCAGAATGCATTGTATGTCAACAAACATGGCTCCATACACATAGCTTGAATTAGCTTAGCTCATCATAATCAATATAACCTTCAAATAAGTATTTTACACACATAATATGTGCCCATTACAAGCTATGCAAGAATCGGAATGCATGATTTGTCACCCAGAATTGAAAACATGTGAATAAAACAGTAAATACACAAATAATTACCTCACAAAACATTTTCTGATGGTGATTTATTGATACAAGTGACGCATGCCGGCAGTCAATCACGTCCCCTCTCACTCTGAGCCATTCAGTGTTGTTGTTTATGTATGTAGCTAGTGAGCTAAGCTGTAGCATTAGCAATGTCTTTCAAAAGGAGACAACTCACAAATGTGGAAATTATGGAGATTTTATTACAATTCTGACAATGAGTCTGAGTATGAAAGTCAGGAATCAGATTCTGACAGTGAGGAGCTGCCCCCCCACCCCCAACCTTGTAGCCATTGAGAACCCTGAATCTGAGGTTCCCTTGTCCACTGACCAAGTACCAGGTCCCTTTGAAGATGCTGGTGGTGATGGAGGCAGACCGACAGTGGATGAAGTACAGGAGTTCTGTGGTAGCTGGAAGGCCGCCAGTCATTTCACCCCTCCTGACCCTGCTGTTTGTTTTGATGAGTCCCAGTCTGGAGTCCATTTCCATCTGAGGCAGAGTGCTTCAAGTTGTTTCTGACAGAGGAGCTGGTGGGAAACCATAGTACAGGAGACCAATCGCTATGCCTTGGAGCTACAGGAGAAGAGAGAGCCAGGAGTGAGGGGGAAACTCGCTAAATGGGTGACAACCACAATGAGTGAAATGTATACCTTCCTGGTGACAGTCCTCCTCATGGGGATAGTAAAGAACAACTCCCTAAGAGAATACTGGAGCACAGATCCTATGTTTGCAACTCCCTTCTTTGCCACCCTCTTTTCCCAAGACCGCTTCCTAATTCTGCTGCGATGCCTGCATTTCGTCAACAATGCTACTGCCATCCTAAGTGACCCGTTATACAAAATAAGAATTGTTCTTATCAGCCTGACTAGGGCTGGGCGATATATCGATATAAAAAATATATCGGTATATATTTTAAATGTGATATGAAATTAGACCATTTCGCATATATCGATATAGTTGAAATGTTCGCTTTGATCCTTGCTCCAAGCAAGCTGCAGACCCGGAGCTCTCTGCGCTGCTCCCCGCGCCTCCTCTTTCATGCACAGAGGGCGGAGGGGCAGGAACAGACACTTCAACAAACATGGAGGAAGCAACAGCGTCTGCGGAGCGTTTTGACGAGGAATTGGTTAGTAAAAGAAAAAGCATTGGCTCAGTAATTTGGAGATGGTTCGGATTCAAAGTATCAGATGAGCAACAAAATCACGTTATATGTAGGCAGTGCCATAAAAAAAGTTACAGCCAGGGGTGGAAGCACTACAAATCTTTTTCACCACCTAAAACAGTGGCACAAACTGCAATACGAAGAGTGTGTGAAACTGCGCGCTGCAGAAGCCCCAGCCGCAAGCCGTCGACAACCCGGAAAAGCCCCGAAACAAAGCTCAATGCAAACTTCATTTTCCCGCAGTGTGCCTTTATGAAAAGAAAATTGGCAAGTGGTGTACTATAACTACAGCGGTGTCCTATCACATTGCTAAAGATATGGTCCCTGTTGCAACTGTGGAACAAGTCGGATTCAAAAAAGCTACTGAAAACTATGGACCCGAGATATGAGCTTCCCAACTACTTTACACGAGAAGCACTGCCACAAATGTCCACTGAAGTCAGGCAGAGCCTTGCTGACCGGCTCGCTAAGAAATTGAGTTAACAAAAAGCAAATGGTAATCTCAGGCTGATGTTTAAAAAACATTTTCTCAAACTGAGCACTTTATTTTGTTCTTTATTTATATATAATTGCTGCCCTTACTAGGGTTTGTCATATTTTATTATTTTGTAATGTTCGTTATTTGCATCTGTGGATTTGTTAGAAAGGAGAAGAAATCTGTAATTTGATTTTAATAAGCCATTTAAAGTTGTCAAACTAAAAAAAAGTTGACTTTTCTCATAAATATATATAATATTTATTTCAGAAAAAGATAGGCCTATTTTATTTTATAGGCTATTTTTGTTTAAGATATTTGTATTTATTTAAATGTGCACCTTATGAAGCTTTGATTTCAAAAAAGGTCGTCCTGTTGTTCTACAGTGTTTATGTTTACATGTTATTGTTATTTGAACAGCTGAGCATTTAATCTGAACCAGGTGAAGAGCCCTGTTTATTATTTATTCATTTGATTTTTCAACTGTTCACTGAAATAGCCGCTTTCAATAAAACTACTTGAGACATGTCATATCTGGCTTTGACTTTGACTTTGAACATTTGCTCTCACTTTGCAGAAAAAATATCAGGATATATATCTTATATCGATATTCAGCCTAAATATATCACACACAGGAATACACACTCTGAGCCTGCACTTGCATGTTTTGCTCACCTCATTCTTTAAAAAAAAACTAGGTTTGAGTTGTGGTATCCACTCAGATCAAAGGTGGGTTCATCTGCTCTGTTCCCCAAGTGTGGTCTCCCTCAGATCCCAAGTTAGAGGGATCCCTCGTGCACCATTTACCCAGGTCACCAGGAGCCAGGTCATTTACCCAGGTCACCAGGAGCCAGGTCATTTACCCAGGTCGTCAGGAGTCAGGTCATTTACCCAGGTCATCAGGTCATTTACCCAGGTCATCAGGAGCCAGGTCATTTACCCAGGTCGTCAGGTCATTTACCCAGGTCATCAGGAGCCAGGTCATTTACCCAGGTCGTCAGGTCATTTACCCAGGTAGTCAGGAGTCAGGTCATTTACCCAGGTCGTCAGGTCATTTACCCAGGTCGTCAGGAGCCAGGTCATTTACCCAGGTTGTCAGGAGCCAGGTCATTTACCCAGGTCATCAGGAGCCAGGTCATTTACCCAGGTCATCAGGAGTCAGGTCATTTACCCAGGTCATCAGGAGCCAGGTCATTTACCCAGGTCATCAGGAGCCAGGTCATTTACCCAGGTCGTCAGGAGCCAGGTCATTTACCCAGGTTGTCAGGAGACAGGTCATTTACCCAGGTCGTCAGGAGCCAGGTCATTTACCCAGGTCGTCAGGAGTCAGGTCATTTACCCAGGTCGTCAGGAGACAGGTCATTTACCCAGGTTGTCAGGTCATTTACCCAGGTCATCAGGAGCCAGGTCATTTACCCAGGTCGTCAGGAGTCAGGTCATTTACCCAGGTCGTCAGGAGTCAGGTCATTTACCCAGGTCGTCAGGAGTCAGGTCATTTACCCAGGTCATCAGGAGCCAGGTCATTTACCCAGGTCATCAGGTCATTTACCCAGGTCATCAGGAGCCAGGTCATTTACCCAGGTCATCAGGAGCCAGGTCATTTACCCAGGTCATCAGGTCATTTACCCAGGTCATCAGGAGTCAGGCCATTTACCCAGGTCGTCAGGTCATTTAACCAGGTCGTCAGGAGTCAGGTCATTTACCCAGGTCGTCAGGAGCCAGGTCATTTACCCAGGTCGTCAGGAGTCAGGTCATTTACCCAGGTCATCAGGAGCCAGGTCATTTACCCAGGTCATCAGGAGCCAGGTCATTTACCCAGGTCATCAGGAGCCAGGTCATTTACCCAGGTCATCAGGAGCCAGGTCATTTACCCAGGTCATCAGGAGCCAGGTCATTTACCCAGGTCGTCAGGAGTCAGGTCATTTACCCAGGTCATCAGGAGCCAGGTCATTTACCCAGGTCATCAGGAGTCAGGTCATTTACCCAGGTCGTCAAGAGCCAGGTCATTTACCCAGGTCATCAGGAGCCAGGTCATTTACCCAGGTCATCAGGAGTCAGGTCATTTACCCAGGTCATCAGGAGCCAGGTCATTTACCCAGGTCATCAGGAGTCAGGTCATTTACCCAGGTCGTCAGTCACCAAGTCAAGATTCACGTTCCCATCGCCAAATGTGGTTGTTAATTTCTTTAATATCAAATGAGACAAACTTATCACACAAGTCAGAGTTATACTTAAACTAAATCTTTATTCACTTAATAATAAGGGAGCAGGTCAATACAACATACAATTATGAAGTGAATCAATTGAGTGCTCTACGATAATGATGGCTGGTCGACGAATCACCCCCAGATGATTCATTGAGAGCCACGAGACAAAAGTACCAAGGTCTTTTATAGCCCTTTTAACCTACATGACCAACAACAGATGTATAGAACGGGTCACAAGGTTAAGATTTGTATGAAAGATACTTATAATTCTCAGCAGAGAGTATCTGCTGTAAAAACAGTAATCTTTGTGTAGAGACCAGGGTCTGGCCCTGAGGTCATCTCTCCCTGGTACCATATAGAACAGAAACATTAACTCATGTTCTGGAATGCGGTCTCTTTAGGTTTTATCACCCAAAAGACATTGTAAATCTCCTGTCAGTGTTTTCTCCCAGAGGCCCATCCTCAGTAGAACACAGACACAATAGTTATATGAACCCTCTAATCTGTTGCATAAAACAACCATTTGATGCAATAAAAGTATTATAACATAATCTTGCAATTTTGCTCTCAGTGTCCACTGAAAGTTGACTAGTAACAACAACTGGGACCTAAAAGACACCCACCATGAGACCCACTAAATCTGCCCAAGAAGAGGCAAACAAAAGAAAATCCCACACCAAACTTAAAGACAGGAAGCAAACCAAAAAGGTGGAGCAACTAAAGGTGTTGACTCTCCACATGTATCAAGACAACTGGAGCACTGGGCCAGACACTCTTAAATAGAACCTGGACCAGCTCAGGTGAAACACCTTCCCACTAACGAGATGGACAAGCCAGCACAGGTGTAACACATACTGACTAACGAGGTGACACCAATCAGTGCTAACGAGCTAGACGTGCTAACGAGCTAGACGTGCTAACGAGCTAGACGTGCTAACGAGCTAGACGTGCTAACGAGCTAGACGTGCTAACGAGCTAGACGTGCTAAAGTCCAACCTCAAAACAAAATGGAAAAACCAAAGACTAACACCTTAAAAGTTTGCTTACCACCAACAGAAAACAACTTCTATTTCACATTATAATCAACTACAATGCTTCACCTTCTACAATATAAACATGGTGTCTACTGGCTGTCAACAATTAAAAACAAGAAAAAAACCTTGTCTTCCTAAAACGCTTCTGGAACACATTTTTTATATTTTTTCCCCCACTAGCTTCTAGAACTCTGGTCCCCTTGGAATGAAAAATACGGAAAAGAATAAGAGATAAAACTCAACGCCAAAAAAACAGTCAAAATAAATTGTAATCAATGGCAACGCACTGGCTAACGCAAAACTTTTTAACTGCCCACAATCAGCAACCAAGTTGTCCTTACCACGGACATGTCTGATTTCGAGCTTCTCTCTCTTCTCAGGGTTCACTAGATAGGCATGTTGTTGGATCGGGGCTCAGTCCCCAATGTCATGCTCTAGTACATTTGGGTTGGCACATCTGAGAATGAACCCTGATATTCTAATAGCAGGGCAACAATGTCAATATAATTGTACCAAAAATTGTCAGTTGGTTGCATAAATAAATATTTGGTTGCATAGTCCTTTTTTCAAAGTATTTTCAATGACATTTTTCTAGGTGGGATATCCCCAATGTCAAAACACAGTTTTAACATGTACAAATCAATAACCAATATGCAGAAACAGTTTGTGATAAATTGAAAACCTAAACATAACATGTGCTATATACACAAACATCTGCCACAATAATCATATTACTTTTTAAAAACAAGCTCCTTATAAACTGCACAAGCACCAGAAACGCTGTTGTTTTGACAAGTAGCAATAAATCACTGATATCGATTAGGGGGGAAATCAGGTTGTACGTGCTGTTGAAACTAACACAACTAAAAAACATATGGAAATGGGAGATATATTTTACCTCACTGGTTAGAGGACAACCTGCAGAAGACAGTCAGCTACATTTTGGAGTGATACATTTAAATGTAGGGGTCGCTAAACAAAGGAACACAACACTTATTTGTCATCACTCATCGCTAAAATCATTTGTGTGACAGAAGGGAGATGAGGTTGCACGTCCTGTTAAAACTAACAGCTCAAAAACCACACGGAATCTGGGAATAATGTGTACATCACTGGTTAGAAGACAATTTGTAGAAAACAGCCAGATACATTTTGAAGTGTTGCATTTTGATTCAAGTGGGTCGCCAACGTGGTAAGTGGAACACAACTCTTTTTTTGTAAGTCACTTTTTGTTAAATCACATAAATAGTACTCTTCCATTTCAGAGCCTGTATTTTCCCCCTGAGGCTAATATCCATATCATGTTGAAATCAATAGAACAGGGGACAAACGTTTAGGGTTCTACATTGTGACATCACTAAAATACTCCTACTACAATGTTAAAACTTTCTACATTGTGACATTAATTCATAGATATCATGAAACAACTTCATGTATGTATTTTCTGATATTTGATCAGAGATTTTTTATCAGATTATCTCTGGTCACAGGTATGAGATTTCTCTCCTGTGTGTGTTCTCTGGTGTTTAGTCAGACCACCACTCAGTAAAACTCTTCCCACACTGACCACAGCTATACAATTTCTCTCCTGTGTGTGTTCTCTGGTGTACTGTCAGCTGGCTAGATTGAACAAAACTCTTCCCACATTGACCACAGCTATACGGTTTCTCTCCTGTGTGTATTCTCTGGTGCACTGTCAGATGGCCAGATTGACTAAAACTCTTCCCACATTGACCACAGCTATAAGATTTCTCTCCTGTGTGTATTCTCTGGTGTAGAGTAAGATAGGTAGATGCAGCAAAACCCTTCCCACATTGACCACAGCTATATGGTTTCTCTCCTGTGTGCGTTCTCTGGTGTAAAGTCAGATGGTCAGATCTAGTAAAACTCTTCCCACATTGATCACAGCTATAAGGTTTCTCTCCTGTGTGCGTTCTCTGGTGTAAAGTCAGCTGGCCAGATGTAGTAAAACTCTTCCCACATTGATTACAGCTATAAGATTTCTCTCTTGTGTGTATTCTCTGGTGCACTGTCAGATGGCCAGATTGACTAAAACTCTTCCCACATTGACCACAGCTATAAGGTTTCTCTCCTGTGTGTATTCTCTGGTGCACTGTCAGAGATGTAGATTGAACAAAACTCTTCCCACATTGAGTACAGCTATAAGGTCTCTCTCTGTGTGTGTTCTCTGATGAATTTTAATGCCTGATGAGGTGAATCTCTTCCCACAGTCAGAGCAGCAGTGAGTTCTCTTCCCTGTGGGTCTCTGCTGGTGTTTATTGAGGTGTTCTGATCTGGAGAGACTCTTCTCTGCCTCGTCAGCATCATGATGTTGTTGAGGCTCCCCAAAGGATCCACGATAGTGAAGTATCTCTCCTGTGTGAACAACAAAGTCAGACAGATGATTAAAGGCCCACAACAGCAGAAATCCACTGTAAAAGGTGATGCCAACAGCGTAGCCATGATGTTATACAACAATTGATATCTGTAATGAATGTTAAAATTATTTGACAATTGTCTTAAAATGAGCAAGAATAGTCATATTTTGTCTTGTTTTCACATTCGTAGTAACATCAATGATTGTAGGCTAGAAATACGTTATTCATGTTGTTGAACCTCTAAGCAGTGTGCCAGGCGACTTTTGGTCTCCAATATAGGCCCCTTTCTGTGTTTGCTAAAATTGCGGCACGAGGGCAATTTGATTGCAGAAACTCCTCCCTGCTAATGAGGAAACCGATAGTTACGGATGTACTATATCTGCCTGGAGCAAAATGGTGAGCAAAGATTTTAGTTTTTCACAATGTATTCTGAATGTGAATGGGGAAAACTCAGGGGAGTAACCTCCATTTCCAGGTTGATGATGAGTTCATTTCACACTACTTTGGATTATAATTGTAAGGCTCGTTTGAATGTCCTGTTTAATAAAATGTTTGCTACAGTATTATGAATTATGTGTAATTATTGAAGAACCGCGTTAATGACAGTATCCATTTGGGTGTTGTCAATAAAGTTCAGATTTTATTTATTTATTTAACCAGGTGGGCCAGTTGAGAACAAGTTCTCATTTACAACTGCGACCTGGCCAAGATAAAGCAAAGCAGTGCGACAAAAACAACAGAGTTACACATTAATAAACAAACGTACAGTCAATAACACAATAGAAAATCTATATACAGTTGTGCAAATGGAGTACGGAGGCAAGGCAATAAATAGACCATAGAAGCAGAGTAATTACAATTTAACAAATTAACACTGGAGTGATAGATGTGCAGATGATGTGTAAGTAGAAATACTGGTGTGGAAAAGAGCAAAAAAAAGTATATAAAAACATGGGGATGAGGTAGGCAGTTGGATGGGCTATTTACAGATGGGCTATGTACAGCTGCAGCGATCGGTAAGCTGATCAGATAGCTGATGCTTAAAGGTAATGAGGTAGATAGATATAAGTCTCCAACTTCAGACATTTTTGCAATTTGTTCCAGTGATTGGCAGCAGAGAACTGGAAGGAAAGTCGGCCAAAGTAGGTGTTGGCTTTGGGGATGACCAGTGAGATATACCTCCTGGAGTGCGTGCTATGGGTGGGTGTTGCTATGGTGACCAGTGAGCTGAGATAAGGTGGCCTAGCAAAGACTTGTAGATGACCTGGAGTCAGTGGGTTTGGCGACGAATATGTAGCGAGGGCCAGCCGACGAGAGCATACAGGTCCCAGTGGTGGGTGCTACATGGGGATTGGTGACAAAATGGATGGCACTGTGATAGACTGCATCCAGTTTGCTGAGTAGAGTGTTGGAGGCTATTTTGAAAATGACATCGCCGAAGTCAAGGATCGGTAGGATAGTCAGTTTTACGAGGGTATGTTTGGCAGCGTGAGTGAAAGATGCTTTGTTGCGAAATAGGAAGCCGATTCTAGATTACATTTTGGATTGGAAATGCTTAATATTAGCCTGGAAGGAGAGTTTACAGTCTAGCCAGACACCTAGGTATTTATAGTTGTCCACATATTCTAAGTCAGAAACGTCCAGAGTAGTTATGCATTGAATGGCATTGAAGCTCGTCTGGAGATTTGTTAACACAATGTCCAGAGAAGGGCCAGATGTATGCAGAATGGTGTCGTCTGCGTAGGGGTGGATCAGGGAATCACCCGCAGCAAGAGCAACATCTTTGATATATACAGAGAAAAGTGTCGGCCCGAAAATTGAACCCTGTGGTACCCCCATAGAGACTTGGCATTGAAGCTCGTTTAGAGGAGAGTTAACTTCTTTGGGATAGGGGGCAGTATTTTGACATCCGGATGAAAAGCGTGCCCGTAGTAAACTGCCTGCTACTCAGGCCCAGAATGTATGATATGCATATTATTAGTAGATTTGGATAGAAAACACTCTGAAGTTTCCAGAACTGTTTGAATGATGTCTGTGAGTATAACAGAACTCATATGGCAGGCAAAAACCTGAGAAAAATCCAACCAGGAAGTGTGGAAATCTGAGGTTTGTGGTTTTTCAAGTGATTGCCTATCCACTATACAGTGTCTTTGGGGTCATTTTGCACTTCCTAAGGCTTCCACTAGATGTCAACAGTCTTTAAAACGTTGTTTCATGCTTCTACTGTGAATGAGGAGAGAATCAGAGATCTTGGAATAAGATGACTGAAAAAAATGACATGAGCTCAGTGGTGTGCGCACCCATGAGACTTAGCTCTGTACCCGTGAGAGTTACAGTGTCTTTGGGGTCATTTTGCACTTCCTAAGGCTTCCACTAGATGTCAACAGTCTTTAGAACGTTGTTTCAGGCTTCTACTGTGAATGGGGAGAGAATAAGAGCTGATTTAGTCAGGTGTCTGGCCGTTGGCCATTATTTTTGTTACGCGCGCAGCCATGAGCACGAGCTCAGTTCTCTTTCCTTTATGAAGACAAAGGACTTGTCCGGTTGGAATATTATGGAAGATTTATGATTAAAAACATCCGAAAGATTGATTCTATACATCGTTTGACATGTTTCTACGAACTGTAATATAACTTTTTTGACTTTTCGTCTGAACTTACTGCGCGAGCACAGTGCATTTGGATTACTCGACCGAACGCGCAAACAAAAAGGAGGTTGGACATATATATGGACTTTATCGAAACAGATGAACATTTATTGTGGAACTGGGATTCCTGGGAGTGCATTCCGATGAAGAACATCAAAGGTAAGTGAATATTTATAATGCTTTTTCTGAGTTTTGTTGACTCCACAAAAGGGCGGGTTTGGTTTCCTGACTGAGCGCCGTACTCAGATTATTGCAAAGTGTGTTTTCTTGTAAAGTTTTTTTGAAATCTGACACAGCGGTTGCATTAAGGAGAAGTGTATCTATAATTCTTTGAATAACAGTTTAATATTTTATCAACGTCACGCCTATCATTGGATATTGGAGCAGGTGTTCCGCTAGCGGAACGTCTAGATGTAAGAGGTTAAAGTCAAATCATGATAGAGCACAACAGATGCCGAGTCCTCAACTGCCTGAGCTGCTGCCACCACAGACTGCAAACATAGTGGCATGGCTTGGGCTACTTCATCTAACCTCTTATGGCTAGGGGGCAGTATTTTCACGGCTGGATAAAAAACGTACCCGATTTAATCTGGTTACTAATCCTACCCAGTAACTAGAATATGCATATACTTATTATATATGGATAGAAAACACCCTAAAGTTTCTAAAATGGTTTGAATGGTGTCTGTGAGTATAACAGAACTCAAATGGCAGGTCAAAACCTGAGAGATTCCTTTACAGGAAGTGGCCTGTCTGACCATTTCTGGAACTTCTTTGCCATCTCTATCTTTTACAAAGGATCTCTGCTCTAACGTGACACTTCCTACGTCTTCCATGGGCGCTCAGAGCCCGGGAAAAAACAGAATGTCGTCATCCCAGCCCCAGGCTGAAACACTTTATCGCCTTTCTCAAGTGGCCGATCAAGGGACTGTGGGCTTAGGCGCGTGACCTGGCCGCCCCCGTCTTTGTGATTTTTTCCTCTGTTTGCCGAAAAGGAGATTCCCGGTCGGAATATTATCGCTTTTCTACGAGAAAAATGGCATAAAAATTGATTTTAAACAGCGGTTGACATGCTTCGAAGTACGGTAAAGGAATATTTAGAATTTCTTTGTCACGAAATGCGCCATGCGCACGACCGTTATTTACCATTTCGGATAGTTTCTGGAACGCACGGACAAAACGACGCTATTCGGATATAACGATGGATTATTTGGGACCAAACCAACATTTGTTATTGAAGTAGAAGTCCTGGGAGTGCATTCTGACGAAGAACAGGAAAGGTAAGACCATTTTTCTTATAGTAAATGTGATTATGGTGAATGCTAAACTTGCTGGGTGTCTAAATAGCTAGCCCTGTGATGCCGGGCTATGTACTTAGAATATTGCAAAATGTGCTTCATCCGAAAAGCTATTTTCAAATCGGACATATCGAGTGCATAGAGGAGTTCTGTATCTATAATTCTTAAAATAATCGTAATGCTTTTTGTGAACGTTTATCGTGAGTAATTTAGTAAATTGTTAGTAAATTCCCCGGAAGTTTGCGGGGGGTATGCTAGTTCTGAACGTCACATGCTAATGTAAAAAGCTGTTTTTTTATATAAATATGAACTTGATTGAACAAAACATGCATGCATTGTATAACATAATGTCCTAGGGTTGTCATCTGATGAAGATCATCAAAGCTTAGTGCTGCATTTAGCTGTCTTCTGGGTTTTTGTGACATTATATGCTAGCTTGAAAAATGGGTAGTCTGATTATTTCTGGCTGGGTAGTCTGCTGACATAATCTAATGTTTTGCTTTCGCTGTAAAGCCTTTTTGAAATCGGACAGTGTGGTTAGATTAACGAGAGTCTTGTCTTTAAAATGCTGTAAAATAGTCATATGTTTGAAAAAAGGAAGTTTTCGGATTTTAGAGGAGTTTGTATTTGGCGCCATCATTGGATATTGGAGCAGGTTAGCTAGCGGAACGTCTAGATGTAAGTTAAGTGTTTGAGGTTAAGGAGAAGTGTATCTATAATTCTTTGAATAACAGTTGTATATTTTGTCAACGTTTATGATGAGTATTTCTGTAAATTGATGTGCTCATTCACCGGAAGTTTTGGGAGGCAAAACATTTCTGAACATTACACGCCAATGTAAAATGGGGTTTTTGGATATAAATATGAACTTTATCGAGCAAAACACACATGTATTGTGTAACAAAGTCCTATGAGTGCCATCTGATGAAGATCATCAAAGGTTAGTGATTCATTTTAGCTGTATTTCTGGTTTTTGTGACGCCTCTCCTTGCTTGGAAGATGGCTGTGTGGTTTTTCTTGTCTAGGTGCTGTCCTAACAATCTAATGCTATGCTTTCGCCGTAAAGCCTTTTTTGAAATCGGACAATGTGGTTCGATTAACGAGAAGTTTATCTTTAAAATGGTGTAAAATAGTTGTAAGTTTGAATTATGAGATTTTTTTTGTTTTGAACTTGGCACCCTGCTATTTCACTGGCTGTTGGTGAGTGGGACGGTAGTGTCCTACCTGCCCAAGAGAGTTTAATTAATTTAACTGTAACTACATAATTAATGAGTATATACTACATACAATTAGTTAATTGTAGTATACTGTAACTACATACTTAATGAGTATATACTACATACTATTAGTTCATTGTAGTAAACTGTAACTACATACTTAATGAGTATATACTACATACTATTAGTTAATTGTAGTATACTGTATACTACATACTTAATGAGTGTATACTACATACTATTAGTTAATTGTAGTATACTGTAACTACATACTTAATGAGTATATACTACATACTATTAGTTAATTGTAGTAAACTGTATACTACATACTTAATGAGTATATACTACATACAGTATACTACAATTAACTAATAGTATGTAGTATATACTCATTAAGTATGTAGTTACAGTATACTACAATTAACTAATAGTAACTACATACTTAATGAGTATATACTATATACTATTAGTTAATTGTAGTAAACTGTATACTACATACTTAATGAGTATATACTACATACTATTAGTTAATTGTAGTAAACTGTAACTACATACTTAATGAGTATATACTACATACTATTAGTTAATTGTAGTATACTGTATACTACATACTTAATGAGTATATACTACATACTATTAGTTAATTGTAGTATACTGTAACTACATACTTAATGAGTATATACTACATACTATTAGTTAATTGTAGTATACTGTAACTACATACTTAATGAGTATATACTACATACTATTAGTTAATTGTAGTAAACTGTAACCGAACCGTTTCCTTTCAGTTGAGCGCTCTTCTCCTGTCTACCGGATGTTTATGCTGTTGCTATGCAACCTCTTGCTAGCTAGTTAGCATAACACATTACAAGTTAGACATTTTACGACTTCGGGTGTGTTTTTAAATTCAACTTGAATACCAGAGTACTTCATAAATTCAGAGCGTTGTCAGATTGTCCGTTTGTAAATTCATACCGTTTCGCTCTCGGAGCCACTGGCCGCTCCGGCCGAGGAGTTGGGTTGATTTGACCGTTCTGACCTTAGCTTGCAAGCTACTTCCAGACACAAATGAAACTCTGACCATTTTACTCGCCCTAGCAGATCTGGTTAGGCAGTTTTCATGTTATCCAGGGTGACTGTAACTGTGCTGCTGGTAAACATTTAATTACGGTTTTTGTTGCCTACGTTTACTGACACCTGGACATATTCAACGGGTGTTGAGCGCTAGTAAATTCATTATTCTGCTCTCTGGTACTCAGACGAGAGTGCTCTGAAATCAGAGTAGATAGTCAGAGTGAATTTATAAAAGCAACTGAATGTCCATTGAGAAAGCACAACGACTATACCATTTAGCTAAGAATGACGGGAATAATCAAGTCAATAAACGTTGGGTAGTTAGTTAGATAGAATATAGTTCATATACTGGCAAGTTTGATGTATAAGAAGCCAACTAACGTTAGGTAGCTAGATAACATACCGGTACATACTGCTGTAATAACATGCTAGCAAATTGTCAGCCAAAATAACATGTAAAGTAACTTATTTGAAAAGTCATTACTTTATTACATTGCTCAAAATGTTCTTAACATTTGGCATAATTAGTTAAAGCAATGAATTTGTATCGGCTTTCGTTGGACTTCGGCTGCATATATAAATTGGCTGAATATTATACAATGACTTATCAATAGCTGTAACAATTTGACGCCCACAGGAAATCTACACTGGCAGTTATAGAAAGACCCATTTACTATATAACCATTGATTCTTGAAGAATATAACTTATAAATGCCTCAAATGTTTAAACTGTATTACCCCACCAGAAACCAAAACATAAGCTCGAAAAATGCCACTGTTTGTAAACAAGCACTGTATAGCCTAGAAATCTGGTTAAAACTATCATTATGACATCATGGATGGCCAGTCTTTGTATTTATAGTGTAGTCCATTCAGGGGGTAGTCCTGAGCTGAACTCAATCCTGGGTCCAGCAACTGTCAACACCTTACAACTGTTACACCAAGATGTCTGAACTTCTTGAAGAGGTCGCTAGGTTTTGGATTAAGGTTGATACAATAGCTTTCTCTATGAATTTGAGAGTGGTTACACTTCTCCTTCCCCCATCCCTCAGCTGTTTACCAAACCAAGCCTCTGGGCAGCCATTTTGTTACTGTTTAAATCCTAGGTTGCCCCTTTAAGCAAGCCACACAACAATCAATCAATCTGCAGTCCAAACAATAACAAATCTGTAATTCCACCACTGTTTTGGTAATAAGATGATTATGGGGTTGGAGAAATGTAACTACAGACAGACAGACCTATGGATGCAAGGACTGACCATCCATGATATCAACATTATAGTTTTAACCATGTTGAGGCTATACAGTGTTGATTTACATTGTTTCTAAACATTGGAGTAAAAAAAGCTTATTTGGGGTTCTGATGGGGTACAACAGTTGAACTAAGCTCATGAGGCATGTGTTATATTCTTCAAGAATCAATGGCTATAAATAAATAATTTAAAGTCCAAATATGGATGTAACAATTGCAGATTTCCGCTTTAACACCAAACATCAGTTCAACAACTGCAGAGTTTGTGCCTCTGTATTAAAGACAGTACTTACTAGTGTTAATCGGGGAACGTTCGTCGTTAGAACCATTGGACGCCTTAAGATGCCTTTTGGAAACCGAGCCCAGATATCCAGTTTCATCCTCTTCTTCCTCCTCCTTTTTCGATGTGACAGTCATCTCCCCCTCCTCCTCTTTCACTCCATAAACTGCATCCTCCTCTTTCTCTTCCTCCTCTTCTTTTACTGTAACATCCTCTTTCACTCTGAACGCGTCTTCCTCTTCTTTCACTGAAACGTCTTTCTCTTCTTCTTTCACGGTAACAGCCTCACCCTCTACTTGTTTTTGTATTGTAACATCTTTCTCTTCCTCCTCCTCTTTCACTAGAGCTTCTTTCTCCGTCCAGCAGACCTCCTCTTCTTTAACAGGAGGAGAGTAACTTAGTGAACTCATGGTCGGTATGTTAGCTAGTTAGCATTAGCGACTAGCTTAGTTCTAAGCTAACTTAGCAAACCAGCTAGCTGACAAACAACGTAAATATATCATTAAATGGGCCAACAAGTACATACGACAGAAGTGTGTTTAATACACAGCGACTAATATACACCAAACCAGTGTAAAGAGCGTGAATGTTGTAGCTATGTTTGCTAGAAAGCTACCGAGGTGTCTGACTAGCTGTTGTTGTTGAAGGAGCGTCCCGTCCACTAGATTATACGTCACACTGGCAGCATCGCCTGAACCTAAAAGACGCACATCGCCATCTGCTGACTGGACTGGGCAACGCAGTTGAGGAACCAAACGTTTATTTTTCATTTATTTCAGGAAAGTTTAATATTATATTAAGTCGTTCAAAGAGAAGCATGTGTTGATTGATTCGTTTTTAATGAGTGAGAATTTAAAACAAACTTTACACCCACTACATATTTGCATTGAACCATACTTCTGACATGGATCATTTTGACCCCAGAGGCATATCTTTTATCATAGCCAAAATGTATTTTATTCAATTCTTCATGACTTTGTCAATCAACTTGTTCTTAATAAATCTAAATCATGGTTTAGTGTTTCTGTATCAATATGGACTTTTAACAAATTCAAATCCTTTGGAGTCATTTTGACCCCAGACAAAAGCACCTTTGATAAATAGGACGTTTATTTCAAATCAAAATCACATTTTATTGGTCACATACACATGTTTAGCAGATGTTACTGCGGGTGTAGCGAAATGCTTGTGTTTCTATCTCAGACGGTGCAGTAATATCTAACAAGTAATATCTAACAATTTCACAACATAGACCCAATACACACACATCTAAGTATTTGAATCTAAGTTTCTCTGTAGACATGATCCATCCCACCAGATGGTGGAGGGGCACCTGTATCAGTGGTTTTGACCAGATAGACACCTGCAGATACACAGTATAGTGCCTCCCATGTACTCTCCTAAGATTGGACCTTTCTATACCATGTATCACGTGACTGTGTACAAAACTGCCAGCGGTAGAAAACTCTGCCAGTGGTATACAGTGCATTCGTAAAGTATTCAGACCCCTTCACTTTTCCACATTTTGTTACATTACAGCCGTATTCTAAAATGTCATAATTTTTCCCCTCATCAATCTACACACAATACCCCATAATGACATCACAATACCCCATAATGACATCACAATACCCCATAATGAAAAACCAAAAACAGTTTTTTTTACATTTTTGCAAATTTATTTACTGAAGTATTCGTACCTCAGCCAGGATTGTGAAATGTTAGGAAATAATATGTAATAATTTACTCGTACCTCAGCCAGCATTGTGAATGGTTAGGAAATAATATGTCATGTTTTACTAGTACCTCAGCCAGGATTGTGAAATGTTAGGAAATAATATGTCATAATTTACTCGTACCTCAGCCAGCATTGTGAATGGTTAGGAAATAATATGTCATGTTTTACTCGTACCTCAGCCAGCATTGTGAATGGTTAGGAAATAATATGTCATGTTTTACTAGTACCTCAGCCAGCATTGTGAATGGTTAGGAAATAATATGTCATGTTTTACTAGTACCTCAGCCAGCATTGTGAATGGTTAGGAAATAATATGTTATGTTTTACTCGTACCTCAGCCAGCATTGTGAATGGTTAGGAAATAATATGTCATGTTTTACTCGTACCTCAGCCAGCATTGTGAATGGTTAGGAAATAATATGTCATGTTTTACTCGTACCTCAGCCAGCATTGTGAATGGTTAGGAAATAATATGTCATGTTTTACTAGTACCTCAGCCAGCATTGTGAATGGTTAGGAAATAATATGTCATGTTTTACTCGTACCTCAGCCAGCATTGTGAATGGTTAGGAAATAATATGTCATGTTTTACTCGTACCTCAGCCAGCATTGTGAATGGTTAGGAAATAATATGTTATGTTTTACTCGTACCTCAGCCAGCATTGTGAATGGTTAGGAAATAATATGTCATGTTTTACTCGTACCTCAGCCAGCATTGTGAATGGTTAGGAAATAATATGTCATGTTTTACTCGTACCTCAGCCAGCATTGTGAATGGTTAGGAAATAATATGTCATGTTTTACTAGTACCTCAGCCAGCATTGTGAATGGTTAGGAAATAATATGTCATGTTTTACTCGTACCTCAGCCAGCATTGTGAATGGTGTCTGATGCAGTGACATACTAGACCATGGCAGTAAATCTAATACTTAGGTGTTTTTAGGCATGAAAGGTCTGGGGTGGTTCTGTGGTTATAAGTTACATCTCTGGCCATGCTGGCAGGGTCTGAATCAAACCCAATGTCCAGTAGGATTGATCTGTTTGATCCAATTGTTTGTTTCAGTTTCCAGTAGTTGAATCCTTTAACATATTGTTGATTTCAACATTTTTCATTTTCAACAAATGAACTGGGTTGGTTGAAAAGTGATACTAAACTTACATACCAGCACTATTTTGACATAGTGGAAGATATACTGAATTTATACTGTTTTTCATACTAAGATGGACCAAGATACGTGTTGCTTTTGCACATATTTGTTCATTAGTTTTGCAAAAGTCTGTTGATTGTCAGTCATTGGGTTCATTAGTTTTATATGTTCAAATCAAGCTTTATTTATACAGCATATTTCAGACATGGATGAAACACAATGGCTTCACAGGGAAAAGAAAACAAAAAAACAATGAAAATAAACAGCAATATTTACCATAAACATAAGAGGATAAAAAAAATGAAGAATAACAACTGAAAGACTAATGAGCATTCTAAGGAAAATTAATTGATTACAATATTAACAATTGGATGTTATATTCAACCATAACGAGATGGACAAGCCAGCACAGGTGTAACACATACTGACTAACTGAGGTGACACCAATCAGTGCGTCCTACGTGCTAACGAGCTAGACGTGCTAACGAGCTAGATGTGCTAACGAGCTAGACGTGCTAACGAGCTATACGTGCTAACGAGCTAGATGTGCTAACGTCCAACCTCAAAACATAAATGGAAAAACCAAAGCCTGTAACACCTTAAGACAACAAATATATCCTATATTTTTGATGGACAAGTTTGCTCACCACCAACAGAAAACAACTTCCATTTCACATTATAATCAACTACAATGCTTCACCTTCACCAATATAAACATGGTGTCTACTGGCTGTCAACAATTAAAAACAAGAAAAAACACGTATTTCTAAATAATAATATACAATAGGATTATTTGTTTCTCCTTTTTCTTTCTATAGAATCCTAAATCCCACTAGCTTCTAGAACTCTCGTCTTCCTAAAACTCACTAGCTTCTAGAACACTCCTCTTTCTAAATCCCACTAGCTTCTAGAACTCTCCTCTTTCTAAATCCCACTAGCTTCTAGAACTCTCCTCTTTCTAAATCCCACTAGCTTCTAGAACTCTCCTCTTTCTAAATCCCACTAGCTTCTAGAACTCTCCTCTTTCTAAATCCCACTAGCTTCTAGAACTCTCCTCTTTCTAAATCCCACTAGCTTCTAGAACTCTCGTCTCCTTGGAACGAGCCCAAACAAAACTCATCTCCAATACGGAAAAACGTGCAGTCAAAATAAATAAAGATCCATAGCAACGCACTGGCTAAACGAAAAACACAACTCTTATATCCATTTGGGGGGAAATCAGGTTGAACCTGCTCTTGAAACTAACACAACAAAACAAAAAACACATGGAAATGGAGATATCTTTTACCTCACTGGTTAGAGGACAACCTGCAGAAGACAGTCAGCTACATTTGAGTGATGAATTTAAATGTAGGGGTCGCTAAACAAAGGAACACAACACTTATTTGTCATAACTCGATCGATATCATGCTAAAATCATTTGTGTGACAGAAGGGAGATGAGGTTGCACGTCCTGTTAAAACTAACAGCTCAAAAACCACACGGAATCTAGGAATAATGTGTTGTTACGAATCCCTTTGGCCCTGCAGTCTAGGGGAGATGGAACTGAGACCCTGTGGCTCAGTTGGTAGAGCATGGTGTTTGCAACACCAGGGTTGTGGGTTCGATTCCCACGGGGGGTCAGCACGGGGGGAGAAAAAAAAAAAAATAATGTATGAAATGTATGCATTCACTACTGTAAGTCGCTCTGGATAAGAGCATCTGCTAAATGATGTAAATGTAAATAAATCATGCAAATTATAATAGTGAAAAGTAACAGTGAGAACAAAAACCATAGACAACTGAAATCTACCGTCAAACACTAAAGGTTTATTGTTTAAACACATGGTAAGGGGGGGGGGGGGGGAGAAAAGGGGCTGAGCGGGACCCAAGCAAAGAAACAATAATCCAAAACCACCCCTAAGCTAGACTAGCCTATTTCAACAACAGCTAGCTAACTAACCAAAAATACAGGGGGTGGTCCGCCCAGTTCTAACTAGTGTATTTAGACACTGTTTTCCTACGGGTAATGTTGGGCGACTGGTCTTCTTACCCCCTTTTCCCACCAAACAAACAAGTCAAACAAAACAATACACACAGGTACCGGACAAATGGGACATGTGGGGTGAAAGAAAAACAAAAGAGATGGGAGAGAGAGCATACAAAGAGCGATTGAAAGAATGACACAAAGATTGATCTCACAGAGAGAGATTGAACACAGAGTGATAATGAGCTAGAGACTGGGGTTTTTAAACCAAGGGAAAGGGGCTGTGATTGGGTGAGGAAAGGGGAGCAGGTGTCTTCTGATTGGGGACTGATTGATGACTGATTGGGGAGTGATGATTGTCACCTGTGAGGGGAGAAGGAAAGAAAAGAAACACACATACTGGATACACACACAGGATACCTGTATCCGTAACATGTGTACATCCCTGGTTAGAGGAGAATTTGTAGAAAACAGCTAGCTACATTTTGAAGTGTTGCATTTTGATTCAAGTGGGTCACCAACGTGGTAAGTGTAACACAACTAAACACACAAAAAAAAACGTTCAATTCAGAGCCTGGATTTTCCTCTGAGGCTAATATCCAAATCCTGTTGAAATCAATTGATAAAGGGGCAAACATTTATGCTTCTACATTGTGAAATTATTAAAATCTCCTACAACAATGTTAACATTCTACATTGTGCCATTAATTCATTGATATCATGAAACAACTCCTTCATGTATGTATTTTCTGATATTTGATCTGAGATCTGCTTTGAGATTTCTCTCCTGTGTGTGTTCTCTGTGTTGTACCAGGCTGTTTGACTTAGTAAAACTCTTCCCACATCGATTAGAGCTATACGTTTTCTCTCCTGTGTGTGTTCTCTGGTGTACTGTCAGACCAGTAGATGAAACAAAACTCTTCCAACATTGATTACAGCTATGAGTTCTCTCATGTGTGTGTTCTCTGGTGTGCTATCAGGCTGGTTGAATGACTAAAACTCTTCCCACATTGAGTACAGCTATATGGTTTCTCTCCTGTGTGTGTTCTCTGGTGTGATATCAGGCTGGTTGAATGACTAAAACTCTTCCCACATTGAGTACAACTATACGGTTTCTCTCCTGTGTGTGTTCTCTGGTGTGATATCAGGCTGCTTGAATGACTTAAACTCTTCCCACATTGAGTACAGCTATAAAGTTTCTCTCCTGTGTGTATTCTCTGGTGTCGAATCAGACTGCTAGATCTAGCAAAAATATTCCCACATTGATCACAGCTATACGCTTTCTCTCCTGTGTGTGTTCTCTGGTGTGATATCAGGTTTCTTAGCTGAGTAAAACTCTTCCCACATTGAGTACAGCTATACGGTTTCTCTCCTGTGTGGATTCTCTGGTGTAGAGTAAGATTTCTATATGTAGTAACACTCTTCCCACATTGATCACAGCTAAAAGACTTCTCTCCTGTGTGTGTTCTCTGGTGTACTGTCAGACCAGTAGATGAAACAAAACTCTTCCCACATTGAGTACAGCTATAAGGTTTCTCTCCTGTGTGGATTCTCTGGTGTACTGTCAGACCAGTAGATGAAACAAAACTCTTCCCACATTGAGTACAGCTATAAGGTTTCTCTCCTGTGTGGATTCTCTGATGAATTTTAATGCCTGATGAGGAGGTGAATCTCTTCCCACAGTCAGAGCAGCAGTGAGGTTTCTTCCCTGTGGGTCTCTGCAGGTGTTTATTGAGGTGTTCTGATCTGGAGAGACTCTTCTCTGCCTCGTCAGCATCATGATGTTGTTGAGGCTCCCCAGAGGATCCACGATAGTCCCGTCTCTCTCCTGTGTGAACAACAAAGTTAGACAGATGATTAAAGGCCCACAACAGCAGTAATCCACTGTATAAGGTGATGCCAACAGTGTAGCCATGATGTACAACAACTGACATCTGTAATGAATGTTAAAATGATTTAACAATTGTCTTAAAATGAGCAAGAATAGTAATCTTTAGTCTTGTTTTCACATTAGTATTAAAACCGATGATTGTAGGCTAGAAATAAATTATTAAAGTTGTTGAAACCCTAAGCAGTGTGCCAGACGACTTTGGTCTCCAATATAGGCCCCTTTCTGTGTTTGCTAAAATTGCGGCACGAGGGCAAAGCACACAATTTGGTTGCAGAAACTCATCCCTGCTAATGAGGAAACGGCTAGTTATGGATGTAGTATATCTGGTAATGAGGAAACCACTAGTTATGGATGTAGTATATCTGCTAATGAGGAAACCACTAGTTATGGATGTAGTATATCTGCTAATGAGGAAACCACTAGTTATGGATGTAGTATATCTGGTAATGAGGAAACCACTAGTTATGGATGTAGTATATCTGGTAATGAGGAAACCACTAGTTATGGATGTAGTATATCTGGTAATGAGGAAACCACTAGTTATGGATGTAGTATATCTGGTAATGAGGAAACCACTAGTTACGGATGTAGTATATCTGGTAATAAGGAAACCACTAGTTACGGATGTAGTATATCTGGTAATGAGGAAAGCACTAGTTATGGATGTAGTATATCTGGTAATGAGGAAACCACTAGTTATGGATGTAGTATATCTGCATGGAGCAAAAATGGTGAGCAAAGATTTTAGCACAAGATCAGGAGTGCTACTCAAGGAAACTCACATTAAGCTCTGTGTCTATTTACTAATTCACCACCGTGGGGGAAAACTCAGGGGAGTTCTCATAGACTGACAGCAAAAATAGCCTCCATTTGCAGGTTGCTTATGAGTGCATTTCACATTACTTTTGGATTATAATTGTAAGGCTCGCTTGAATCTCCTGCTTAATATGTTTGTGTTATTGTCGCAAATCAACTAATTTATACTTAAAAAACACTTCAACCAGTAAAATGCTCCTTGGCTAGCTTTTCCATCAGCCTGACAATGAGGGTTTGTACACTAAGTGTTTAACAAACAATAACAGTAATTTTTTTCTTCACATCAAAAAGCAAGTAAACAAAGTCTAATCAAAATCAATTGCAAATGAGAATAGTTCCTCAAAGTATTTAAAAAATATATTTCCAGCTCTCACCCTTTCGATAACCACTCAGCATTAAAGGGACAAATGTAATGCTCTGATCCAGTGGAAATGTCATAAAATACCTGATTACTTCTTATCCTTTGAACAAATAGCCTACAGCTGTGTCTGTCCCAAACTCACTGGCCGGGAAACTCTGAGGGCCCAGAATATTTTATACAATGTTGCAAGCTTGCTATCACAAGTTTAGGAGGACCCAGTTGATAGTTGATATGTTTTAAGTTCGTTGTAGACAGGCCATGTGCAGCCAAAGTGATTTATAGGATATTTATTACCTGCAGGCTGCAATGTTTTTATTTGTTGGCTTTATGTAGGTTATTTTTACATAGTTGGCAATAAAAATTCCTTTTAGATTTGTATAATTTTCTTTTAGATTTAGATAGAATGTAGATTAATCACAGACAATGATTTTAAAATCTTCCATGAAAATGTGCATATGAAAATCCTAACTGGCACCAGATCAGTAGAAATGGTCAGATAAATTGCCACTCGAAATGGAAAAGGTTCGAGTCATCCCTCGAGTCATTTGTGTGTCTTAATTATTTGGTCAAACAGTGTGCTTAAAGCATCAGACCAGTTCAGTACATATAGTTGATTTTATTAAAACACATGGGTTGTGTCTATATATGGAAAAATATACATAACATTTCAACCAATCGATTGGTAGAAAGAACAGACAACTCTTGGTTGACCAAGATGTATTTTAGGTGGGGACAGCACTAGAACATGATGTTGGGGACAGCACTAGAACATGATGTTGGGGACAGCACTAGAACATGATGTTGGGGACAGCACTAGAACATGATGTTGGGGCTCCCGAGTGGCGCAGCGGTCTAAAACACTGTATCTCAGTGCTTGAGGCGTCACTACAGACACCCTGGTTCGAGTCCAGGCTGTGTCACAACTGGCCGTGATTGGGAGTTACAGTGAGGGAAAAAAGTATTTGATCCCCTGCTGATTTTGTACATTTGCCCACTGACAAAGAAATGATCAGTCTATAATTTTAATGGTAGGTTTATTTGAACAGTGAGAGACAGAATAACAAAAAAATCCAGAAAAACACATGTCAAAAATGTTATAAATTGACTTGCATTCAATGTTTGGGGCATCGCGACTGGTTACCTATTTTGATGTGATATGAAAGTATTGTGTGAAATTATTTTGATGTGAAAGTATTTTAAATAATTTTGATGTGATATGAAAGTATTATTTGAAATAATTTTGATGTGAAAGTATTTGAAATAATTGATGTGATATGAAAGTATTATTTCAAATAATTGATGTGATATTTAAGTATTGTGTGAAATTATTCTGAATTGATATGAAAGTACAGCGATTTATGTTTCTAGAAACGTATCGCAATTGAGAATCGATTCACATTTAGATGGATTATTTGACTATTTTAGCTGCCAGAGCCAGTCTACCTCTGAAAATAACATTCAGTCCTTGGACCTTGAGGAGTAACGGGGGCAGCAATCAGCAGTAGAAACAATAACAAAGCTTACTCCCTGCCCGTTTCGGTAAAAAGCTGAGGGATGGAGCTGGAGAAATGCAACCATCCATAATATCAACATTCTAGTTTTAACCATGTTTTGAGGATATACAGTGTTTGTTTATATTTACTGACAAACATTGGAGTAAATAAAAGCTTATATTTTGGGTTCTGATGGGGTACGACAGTTGAACTAAGCTCATGAGGCATTTATAAGTGATTTCTTCAAGAAACAGATGGGTACATATCATTAATGTATAAGTCCCTAAATGGATGTAACAACTGCTGATTGCCCCTTTAAGAGAACATCTTGGGCTAATCTAATAGGAGATATTGAGGACTACAGTATTTCAGGCATTGTCATTGGATGCATTTGATCAATTGTTAACGTTTTGTTGATGGTCCACTCTTGATGTTCTACACGTTACAGTGTAGCTTCAGCCATTCCTACAGAACAACATTAAAGTGTAGAACCCCTTTACTGCATATTGGTTCAACGACTGCAGAGACGGTACTTACTGGTGTTAAACAGATCTCCAACATCCTCTTCTTCCTCCAATGTGACAGTCATCTCCCCCTCCTCCTCTTTCACTCCATAAACTGCAACCTCCTCTTTCTCTTCCTCCTCTTCTTTTACTGTAACATCCTCGTCCTCTTTCACTCTGAACGCGTCTTCCTCTTCTTTAACTGAAACGTCTTTCTCTTCTCCTTTCACGCTAACAGCTTCACCCTCTACTTGTTTTTGTATTGTAACATCTTTCTCTTCCTCCTCCTCTTTCACTAGAGTTTCTTTCTCCATCCAGTAGACCTCCTCTTCTTTAACAGGAGGAGAGAAGCTTAGTGAACTCATGGTCGGGGATGTTAGCTAGCTAGCATTAGCGACTAGCCTAGTTCTAAGCTAACTTAGCAAACCAGCTAGCTGACAAACAACGTAAATATATAATTAAATGGGCCAACAAGTACATACGACAGAAGTGTGTTTAATACACAGCGACTAATATACACCAAAACAGTGTAAAGAGCGTGAATGTTGTAGCTATGTTTGCTAGAAAGCTACCGAGGTGTCTGACTAGCTGTTGTTGTTGAAGGAGCGTCCCGTCCACTAGATTCTACGTCACACTGGCAGCATCGCCTGAACCTAAAAGACGCACATCGCCATCTGCTGACTGGACTGGGCAACGCAGTTGAGGAACCAAACGTTTATTTTTCATTTATTTCATAAAAGTTTAATATTATATTAAGTCGTTCAAAGAGAAGCATGTGTTGATTGATTCGTTTTTAATGAGTGAGAATTTAAAACAAACTTTACACCCACTACATATTTGCATTGAACCATACTTCTGACATGGATCATTTTGACCCCAGAGGCATATCTTTTATCATAGCCAAAATGTGGTTTATTCAATTCTACCAATTTTTCATGACTTTGTCAATCAACTTGTTCTTAATAAATCTAAATCATGGTTTAGTGTTTCTGTATCAATATGGACTTTTAACAAATTCAAATCCTTTGGAGTCATTTTGACTCCAGCCAACAGCACCTTTGATAAATAGGACGTTTATTTCAAATCAAATCACATTTTATTGGTCACATACACGTGTTTAGCAGATATTATTGTGGGTGTAGCGAAATGCTTGTGTTTCTAGCTCCGACAGTGCAGTAATATCTAACAAGTAATATCTAACAATTTCACAACATATACCCAATACACACAAATCTAAGTATTTGAATCTAGGTTTCTCTGTAGACATGATCCATTCCACCAGAGGGTGGAGGGGCTCCTGTATCAGTGGTTTTGATCAGATAGACACCTGCAGATACACAGTATAGTGCCTCCCATGTACTCTCCTAAGATTGGACTTTTCTATATCACGTATCACATGACAGTGTATAAACTTTCATTTGATTTGATCATGTACAAAACTGCGGTAGAAAAGTAAATTATTCAGACCCCTTCACATTTTCCATATTTTGATACGTTACAGCCTTATTCTAAAATTTAATATTTTTTCCCCCTCATCAATCTACACACAATACCCCATAATGACATCACAATACCCCATAATGACATCACAATAGCCCATAATGTCATCACAATACCCCATAATGACAAAGTGAAAACAGGTTTTTAGAGATTTTTGCAAATGTATTTACTTAGGTATGAGACTGGAAATTGAGCTCAGATGCATCCTGATTCCATTGATCATCCTTGAGATGTTTCTACAACTTGATTGGAGTCCACTTGTGGTAAATTCAATTGATTAGACATGATTTGGAAAGGCACACACCTGTCTATATAAGGTCCCACAGATTACAGCGCATGTCAGAGCAAAAACCAAGCCATGAGGTCAAGGAATTGTCCATATAGCTCTGAGACAGGATAGTGTCGAGGCACAGATCTGGGAAAGGGTACCAAAAACTTTCTTCAGCATTGAAGGTCCCCTTGAACACAGTGGCCTCCATCATTCTTAAATGGAAGAAGTTTGGAACCACCAAGACTCTTCCTAGAGCTGGCCGCCTGGACAAACTGAGAAATCGTGGGAGAAGGGCCTTGGTCAGGGAGGTGAACAAGAACCCGATGTTCACTCTGACAGAGCTCCGGATTTCCTCTGTGGAGACGGGAGAACCTTCCAGAAGGACAACCATCTCTGCAGCACTCCACCAATCAGGCCTTTATGTTGCAATGATTAAAGTGTCAAAATGTATTTCAATGGACAATTCAGTGAACTGTTCTGTGAAAGGTGTTGGCTAGAGATGACATGCAGGAGCTTGCAGGGATTTGTAGTCTTGCATGTCGTCTACTTTGATGCTAATTAGCATTTTAGATTCCAAGAGTAAAGAGACACAAATATATTGATACAAGTATTTGTATTGATTATGGATCACCATTAGTTCCTGCCAAGGCAGCAGCTACTCATCCTGGGTTTTTATTAAGGATCTCCATTAGTTCCTGTCAAGGCAGCAGCTACTCTTCCTGGGGTTTATTATGGATCCCCATTAGTTCCTGCCAAGTTAGGTCAGGGAGCGTGCCAGCCTGCCTGAACCGCCCCTGAATTAACAGGTATAAATGATGGATTATGAACTAACAGGTATAAATGATGGGTTATGAACTAACAGGTATAAATGATGGGTTATGAATTAACAGGTATAAATGATGGGTTATGAATTAACAGGTATAAATGATGGGTTATGAATTAACAGGTATAAATGATGGGTTATGAACTAACAGGTATAAATGATGGGTTATGAATTAACAGGTATAAATGATGGGTTATGAATTAACAGGTATAAATGATGGGTTATGAATTAACAGGTATAAATGATGGGTTATGAATTAACAGGTATAAATGATGGGTTATGAACTAACAGGTATAAATGATGGGTTATGAATTAACAGGTATAAATGATGGGTTATGAATTAACAGGTATAAATGATGGGTTATGAATTAACAGGTATAAATGATGGGTTATGAATTAACAGGTATAAATGATGGGTTATAAATGATGGGTTATGAATTAACAGGTATAAATGATGGTTTATGAATTAACAGGTATAAATGATGGGTTATGAATTAACACATCCCCTGCGAGCCCAGGCATTTCAATACATTCAGGATTTCTTACGGTCCATGTGCAATGTATATGGTTATCTCTGTCTCTCTCTCCATCTCTTCTTTAACAAGCAGCCATGTTGTTGTCATTCCACTAGGGACCTGTTTTCAGCATTTTAAGTCTCCAGTCAATAACCGGTGCACTGGAATAATCCCTCTACACCCTCTACACATGTACTGCACTGGAAATATCCCTTTACACATGTACTGCACTGGAAATATCCTTCTACACATGTACTGTACAGGAATTATCACATTGGCTGGCAGAAACTTACAGTTTTTTTTATTGGGCCATCAAAGCTGTCTCAGTGAGAGACTAGTTGATTATGGACTAACAGTCTAACAGTCTGAAGGTCACAACTCATGTTTTTCTGGTTAAACAGTGAGAGACTAGTTGATTAAAAGGGGGGATTTTTTTTACAATTAGGAAATAATATGTCATGTTTTACTAGTACCTCAGCCAGGATTGTGAATGGTTAGGAAATAATATGTCGTGTTTTACTCGTACCTCAGCCAGCATTGTGAATGGTTAGGAAATAATATGTCATGTTTTACTCGTACCTCAGCCAGCATTGTGAATGGTTAGGAAATAATATGTCATGTTTTACTCGTACCTCAGCCAGCATTGTGACTGGTGTCTGATGCAGTGACATACTAGACCATGACAGTAAATCTAATAATTAGGTGTTTTTAGTCATGCATGAAAGGTCTGGGGTGGTTCTGTGGTTATAAGTTACTGACCTTGGAATACATTTCTGGCCATGCTGGCAGGGTCTGAATCAAACCCAATGTCCACCTGGTACACTGACAGGGTCTGAATCAAACCCAATGTCCACCTGGTACACTGACAGGGTCTGAATCAACCCAATGTCCACCTGGTACACTGGCAGGGTCTGAATCAAACCCAATGTCCACCTGGTACACTGACAGGGTCTGAATCAACCCAATGTCCACCTGGTACGCTGACAGGGTCTGAATCAACCCAATGTCCACCTGGTACACTGACAGGGTCTGAATCAACCCAATGTCCACCTGGTACACTGGCAGGGTCTGAATCAACCCAATGTCCACCTGGTACACTGACAGGGTCTGAATCAACCCAATGTCCACCTGGTACACTGGCAGGGTCTGAATCAACCCAATGTCCACCTGGTACACTGACAGGGTCTGAATCAACCCAATGTCCACCTGGTACACTGGCAGGGTCTGAATCAACCCAATGTCCACCTGGTACACTGACAGGGTCTGAATCAACCCAATGTCCACCTGGTACACTGACAGGGTCTGAATCAACCCAATGTTAAGGGGAGGGTAGATTGGTCAAGAGGGTGATGATTATTGTTGTTCTACTGCCTGATTGTTATGCAACAACACTGTTTACAAAAGCTTTGTTAAAGAACAAGTTGTTGTTTGTGTCGCACTGCTTTGCTTTATCTTGGCCAGGTCGCAGATGTAAATGAGAACTTGTTCTCAACTGGCCTACCTGGTTAAATAAAGGTGAATTTGTTAAATTTTTTTGTTTCTTAATTTTTTTACAACATTAACAATGTCTACACTGTATTTCTGATAAATTGTATTATTATTTTAATGGATGAAAAATGTGCTTTCTTTAAAAAACAAGGACATTTCTAAGTGACCCCAAACTTTTGAACGGTAGTATATATCTACATGATGTATTGTTACACCATGTAGGAGCAGTATAGACCTAGTCTGTTCATTATATACATCTACATGATGTATTGTTACACCATGTAGGAGCAGTATAGACCTAGTCTGTTCATTATATACATCTACATGAAGTATTGTTACACCATGTAGGAGCAGTATAGACCTAGTCTGTTCATTATATACATCTACATGATGTATTGTTACACCATGTAGGAGCAGTATAGACCTAGTCTGTTCATTATATACATCTACATGATGTATTGTTACACCATGTAGGAGCAGTATAGACCTAGTCTGTTCATTATATACATCTACATGATGTATTGTTACACCATGTAGGAGCAGTATAGACCTAGTCTGTTCATTATATACATCTACATGATGTATTGTCACACCATGTAGGAGCAGTATAGACCTAGTCTGTTCATTATATACATCTACATGATGTATTGTTACACCATGTAGGAGCAGTATAGACCTAGTCTGTTCATTATATACATCTACATGATGTATTGTTACACCATGTAGGAGCAGTATAGACCTAGTCTGTTCATTATATACATCTACATGATGTATTGTTAGTCCATGTAGGAGCAGTATAGACCTAGTCTGTTCATTATATACATCTACATGATGTATTGTTACACCATGTAGGAGCAGTATAGACCTAGTCTGTTCATTATATACATCTACATGATGTATTGTTACACCATGTAGGAGCAGTATAGACCTAGTCTGTTCATTATATACATCTACATGATGTATTGTTACACCATGTAGCAGCAGTATAGACCTAGTCTGTTCATTATATACATCTACATGATGTATTGTTACACCATGTAGGAGCAGTATAGACCTAGTCCTATAGCTAGTCCTATATTATTTTAAACTAATACAATTGTTCAGAAAAATATATTTAATTTAACATGTAATTCTCAAAAGGTAGGGGTCTGAATTATTGCCACCCATGTTTTCAATACTCCAGCACCCTCCCCTTGGGAGGATAATGACACTGAAATGTTTTATGAGTCTGAAGACTGAGATGGCCATTGAAAATGTTGATTTTTGTGCTCAATTAACCATTTCTTTGTGGATGTTGATGTGTCTTGCTGGAAGATCCACTTATGGCCAAGTCTCAGCCTCCTAGCAGAGAGGTAACCAGGTTTTGGGCTAAAATATCCTGGTAGTGGGTAAAGTTTATTTATTTATTTTATACAGTAATTTTTGCTCATCTTTATCAAGGGTATCAATAACTAGGTGCTTATTTTGATATCTAGTTATTTGACTGAATCAGAAATACAGATGTGGAGTAGATGTAGAGTTTGTTTAAAATTCTCATAAAAAAATCTGAACTAATCAAACAACACTTGTTGCTCTTTGTACGTGTTGATATAATATTCATATTTAATGGACAGAACAAAACGTTTCCCTAAACTGCTTTATAATATTATAATTCAATGAAGAATAAAAATAGTTTTCCCTCCTCAACTGCGTTTCCTCCCTCCAGACAGGAGATGGCGATATGTGTCTTTCAGGCGATGTTTCTAGTGTGACGTATAATCTAGTGGACGGAACTCTTCAACAACTGCAGCCACCTCGGTAGCTCGCTAGCCGACAAAGTCGGAACATTCAAGTTCTTTAGACAATTTCGTGGTTTATTTGCTACTATGATTTAAACATACTTATGTGGAAACAACTAGCTACCCCATTTCATTTCATATTTACGCTGTAAGTCAACTAGCTGGCTGGTTAAATTAGCACTAGTCTAGTCGCTAATGCTAACTAGCTATTATCTCCGACCATGAGTTCACTAAACTACTCTAATCCTGTTAAAGAAGAGGTCTGCTGGACGGAGAAAGAAGCTCTGGTGAAAGAGGAGGAAGAGAAAGATGTTACAATACAAAAACAAGTAGAGGGTGAGGCTGTTACAGTGAAAGAAGAAGAGAAAGACGTTACAGTGAAAGAAGAGAAAGACGCGTTCAGAGTGAAAGAGGAGGAGGATGCAGTTTTTGGAGTGGAGGATGAAGTGAAAGAAGATGAAGTCGTTTTTGGAATTAAGGCTGAAGAGGGGTCAATTACTGTCAATGATGAAGAGAAGACTGGAGAACTGATTAACACCAGTAAATACAGTGAGTACTATCTTATAAAACAGGGACATTGATCTGATTAACACCAGTAAATACAGTGAGTACTATCTAATAAAACAGGGACATTGATCTGATTAACACCAGTAAATACAGTGAGTACTATCTAATAAAACAGGGACATTGATCTGATTAACACCAGTAAATACAGTGAGTACTATCTTATAAAACAGGGACATTGATCTGATTAACACCAGTAAATACAGTGAGTACTATCTTATAAAACAGGGACATTGATCTGATTAACACCAGTAAATACAGTGAGTACTATCTTATAAAACAGGGACATTGATCTGATTAACACCAGTAAATACAGTGAGTACTATCTTATAAAACAGGGACATTGATCTGATTAACACCAGTAAATACAGTGAGTACTATCTTATAAAACAGGGACATTGATCTGGTTAACACCAGTAAATACAGTGAGTACTATCTAATAAAACAGGGACATTGATCTGATTAACACCAGTAAATACAGTGAGTACTATCTAATAAAACAGGGACATTGATCTGATTAACACCAGTAAATACAGTGAGTACTATCTAATAAAACAGGGACATTGTTCTGGTTAACACCAGTAAATACAGTGAGTACTATCTAATAAAACAGGGACATTGATCTGATTAACACCAGTAAATACAGTGAGTACTATCTTATAAAACAGGGACACAAACTCTGCAGTTGTTGAACTAATGTGTGATTTTTAAAAGGGCATTCTACACTTGAATATGTTTTTGTACTGTATGAATTGTTCATGACGTCCTCCAGGGATTTTTTAACTTTTCCTGTTGAAAAGTGATATAAATACAGTAAAGTATAAACACACTAAAGGGAAACAAATAAATGTTTTGAGCAAAATAGTGTTTTTTTAACAACTGCAAACTAGAAGGAGTGAGTGATGTCATAGTAAGGTCTCCAAGGAGTTGGCTTGATGGGAAGTCGTGATGTCATCCAATAGGAGACTGATCTTCATGTGAATATTCATTATTATTTTAAAATCCTTCCTGTTCTGTCAAGTTGTTTGTTGATCATTGCTAGAAAGCCGTTTTCAAGTCTTGCCATAGACTTTCAAGATGATTTAAGTCCAAACTGTAACTAGGCCACTCAGGAACATTCAATGTCATCTTGGTAAGCTCCTCCAGTGTAGATTTGGCCTTGTGGTTTAGGTTATTGTCCTGTTAGGACAGTTTTTTGTATTCAGATCTCTGAAATGCTCTCTACCTACGTAACATTTAGTGTCTCCTTATGTTACGCTGGGAAAACAGTTTTCATGGGAACAGAAATCCTAAATCATTTCAGAGTTTACTAAATCCAATGGTTCTAACCGAGAGTCACCTTAACTTTATTGACAACACCCAAATGGATACTGTCATTAACGCAGTTCTTCAATAATTACACATCATTCTTAATACTGTAGCTGTTTAGTTACAGTCACATGTTCAACTATCATCAGCTGATCCAGGAAATCATTTTCTGAATGACAGTCACATGACAGAAGCCACAACATGCAACAACAACCAAAGTGCTTCTTCATTCATTACTCTGGTAAAGACAGTTATGCCGTTCTCCATGTTGGATCCAACATCCCTAACAAATGGATGTTTATAATGTGTTATTGTCTGGTTGATTTACAGTAGGGTCTCGTTAGTCTGTTTGGACACAGAGATACGCTCCACGTTGGATCCAACATCCCTACTTTGCTCATAATGTGTAGAGAACTGTTCCTTGATGGATAGGCTATTGTTCAACACACAGAGCTATTTTCCTATATTTGTTGTTATGGGCCCTACAGTAGGTCTATGTTGTTGTTAGGTGAAGTTATGGGTTCTACAGTAGGTCTATGTTGTTGTTAGGTGAAGTTATGGGTCCTACAGTAGGTCTATGTTATTGTTAGGGGAAGTTATGGGTCCTACAGTAGGTCTATGTTATTGTTATGGGTCCTAGAGGACACTATGTATGTCATGCAACAACAACCAAAGTGCTTCTTCGTTCATTACATAGGTATGATTGTTGTTAGGTGAAGTTATGGGCCAATTTGGCAAACAGTGTACAACCCCTCATTGTCAGGCTGATGGAAAAGCCAAAGAGCATTTTACTGGTTGAAGTGTTTTTTAAGTACAAAGCGGTTGATTTGCGATGACGACACAAACATTATATTAAGCAGGAAATTCAAACAAGCCTTACAATTATAATCCAAGGTAGTGTGAAATGAACTCATTAGCAACCTGGAAATGGATGTTACTCCCCTGAGTTTCCCCCATTCACATTCAGAATACATTGTGAAAAACTAAAATCTTTTCTCACCATTTTTGCTCCAGGCAGATATACTACATCCATAACTAGTGGTTTCCTCATTACCAGATATACTACATCCATAACTAGTGGTTTCCTCATTACCAGATATACTACATCCATAACTAGTGGTTTCCTCATTACCAGATATACTACATCCATAACTAGTGGTTTCCTCATTAGCAGATATACTACATCCATAACTAGTGGTTTCCTCATTACCAGATATACTACATCCATAACTAGTGGTTTCCTCATTTCCAGATATACTACATCCATAACTAGTGGTTTCCTCATTAGCAGATATACTACATCCATAACTAGTGGTTTCCTCATTACCAGATATACTACATCCATAACTAGTGGTTTCCTCATTACCAAATATACTACATCCATAACTAGTGGTTTCCTCATTAGCAGATATACTACATCCATAACTAGTGGTTTCCTCATTACCAGATACACTACATCCATAACTAGTGGTTTCCTCATTACCAGATATACTACATCCATAACTAGTGGTTTCCTCATTACCAGATACACTACATCCATAACTAGTGGTTTCCTCATTACCAGATATACTACATCCATAACTAGCGGTTTCCTCATTAGCAGGGAGGAGTTTCTGCAATCAAATTGTGTGCGCATTGCCTTCGTGCTGCAATTTTAGCAAACACAGAAAGGGACCTATATTGGAGACCAATAGTTGTCTGGCACACTGCTTAGAGTTACAACAACTTTAATAACTTATTTCTAGTTACTACTGATTTGAAAACAAGACAAAATATGATTGTTGCTAAGTTGACTGTCTTAATGGTCAAATAATTTAACAGAAGTCAATTGTTGTACAAGTTCATGGGTATGATCTGGGCATCACCTTTTACCTCAAATAAACAGTGGATTTCTGCTGTTGTGGGCATTTAACCATCTGTCTGACTTTGTTGTTCACACAGGAGAGATATGGGACTATCGTGGATCCTCTGGGGAGCCTCAACAACCTCATGATGCTGACGAGGCAGAGAAGAGTCTCTCCAGATCAGAACACCTCAATAAACACCAGCAGAGACCCACAGGGAAGAAATCTCACTCCTGCTCTGACTGTGGGAAGAGATTCACCTCATCAGGCATTAAAATTCATCCGAGAATCCAGACAGGAGATAAATCTTTTAGCTGTACTCAATGTGGGGTGAGTTTTACTCAGTCAACCAGCCTCATATCACACCAGAGAATACACACAGGAGAGAAACCGTATAGCTGTGGTCAATGTGGGAAGAGTTTTTTAAAATCTAGAGATCTGACGGTGCACCAGAGAATACACACAGGAGAGAAACCTTATAGCTGTACTCAATGTGGGAAGAGTTTTGTTCAATCTGGCCAGCTCAAATTACACCAGAGAACACACACAGGAGAGAAACCTTATAGCTGTGGTCAATGTGAGAAAAGTTTTGGTCAATCTGGCCATCTGACAGTGCACCAGAGAACACACATAGGAGAGAAATCTTATAGCTGTACTCAATGTGGGAAGAGTTTTGTTCAATCTTGCCAGCTCAAATTACACCAGAGAACACACACAGGAGAGAAACCTTATAGCTGTTGTCAATGTGGAAAGAGTTTTGCTGAATCTGGCAATCTGACAAGACACCAGCAAGTACACACAGGAGAGAAACCATTCCACTGTTCAGATTGTGGAAAAAGATTCTCAACTTCACAGAATTTGAAGATGCACCAGAAAACACACACAGGAGAGAAAGCTTATAGCTGTGATCAATGTGTGAAGAGATACTTTGATAAAAGATCTCTGATCAAACATCAGAAAATTCATGAAGGAGTTGCTGTTCGATGCCAGTGAGTCAGCAGTGGAGATTAGATGTCACGGAATGTCAGCAGAGGAGTTTTGAGCACAGTGTGTCAGCAGAGGAGTATTTTAATGATGTCACAATGTAGAACCCTAAACGTTTGTCCCCTGTTCTATTGATTTCAACATGATATGGATATTAGCCTCAGGGGGAAAATCCAGTCTCTGAAATGGAAGAGTTACTATTTATGTGATATAACAAAAAGTGACTAACAAAAAAAGAGTTGTGTTACACTTACCATGTTGGTGACCCACTTGAATCAAAACGCAACACTTCAAAATGTAGCGAGCTGTTTTCTACAAATTGTCCTCTAACCAGGGATGTACACATTATTCCCAGATTCCGTGTGGTTTTTGAGCTGTTCGTTTTAACAGGACGTGTAAACTCATCTTCCTCCTTTCGCACAATTGATTGCCAGCAGCATACCACCCTGCATCCCACTGCTGGCTTTAACCCAGCAGCATACCACCCTGCATCCCACTGCTTGCTTGCTTCTGAAGCTAAGCAGGGTTGGTCCTGGTCAGTCCCTGGATGGGAGACCAGATGCTGCTGGAAGTGGTGTTGGAGGGCCAGTAGGAGGCGCTCTTTCCTCTGGTCTAAACAATATCCAAATTCCCCAGGGCAGTGATTGGGGACAGTGCCCAGTGTAGGGTGCCGTCTTTCAGATGGGACGTTAAACGGGTGTCCTGACTCTCTGAGGTCATTAAAGATCCCATGGTGCTTATCGTAAGAGTAGGGGTGTTAACCCCGGTGTCCTGGCTAAATTCCCAATCTGGCCCTCATACCATCATGGATATCTAATCATCCCCAGCTTACAATTGGCTCATTCATCCCCCTCCTCTCCCCTGTAACTATTCCCCAGGTTCTTGCTGTAAATGAGAATGTGTTCTCAGTCAATTTACCTGGTAAAATAAAGGTAAAATAAAAAAATAAAAAAATAAATTCCACATGATATCGATGAGTTATGACAAATAAGTGTTGTGTTCCTTTGTTTAGTGACCCCTACATTTAAATGCATCACTCCAAAATGTAGCTGACTGTCTTCTGCAGGTTGTCCTCTAACCAGTGAGGTAACAGATATCTCCCATTTCCATGTGTTGTGTTTATTGTGGCAGATGTTTATGTATATAGCACATGTTATGTTTAGGTTTTCAATTTATCACAAACTGTTTCTGCATATTGGTTATTGATTTGGACACGTTAAAACTGTGTTTTGACATTGGGGATATCCCACCTAGCAACATGTCATTGAAAAGCTGTTGAAAGTAGACTATGCAACCAAATATTTCATATTTACATTTCATGTAACATTTAGTAATGATTATTTTTAATGCAACCAATTTACATTTTTTGGGTACAATTATATTGACATTGTTGCCCTGCTTTTAAAATATCAGGGTTCATTCTCAGATGTGCCAACCCAAATGTACTAGAGCATGACATTGGGGACTGAGCCCCGATCCAACAACATGCCTATCTAGTGAACCCTGAAAAGAGAGAGAAGCTCCGCAGTGAGGTGAAAAGTTACTATGGATATTGCAGGAGTTTCCTCTTGAAATCAGACATGTCCGTGGTAAGGACAACTTGGTTGCTGATTGTCTCAAGGGTGGGCAGTCAAAAAGATTTGTATTTTGCGTTTAACCAGTGCGTTGCCATGGATCACAATTTATTTTGACACGTTTTTCCGTTTTGGAGATGAGTTTTATCTCTTATTATTTTCTGTATGTTTTTGAAACTGCACTGTTGGTTAGGGGCTCGTAAGTCAGCATTTCACTGTTAGGTCTACAGGTCTACACCTGTTGTATTCGGCACACGTGACTAATACAATTTGATTTGAGTTTATTTTTGGGTTCCTTCCAAGGGGACGAGAGTTCTAGAAGCTAGTGAGTTTTAGGATTCTATAGTAAGAAAAAGGAGAATAAAATAATACGATTGTATATTATTATTTAAATAATTGTTTTTAATTGTTGACAGCCAGTAGACCCCATGTTTATATTGGTGAAGGTGAAGCATTGTAGTTGATTATAATGTGAAATGGAAGTTGTTTTCTGTTGTTGGTAAGCAAACTTGTCCATCAAAAATATAGGACATATTTGTTGTCTTAAGGGTGAAGGTGTTACAGGCTTTGGTTTTTCCATTTATGTTTTGAGGTTGGACTTTAGCCCGTCTACCTCGTTAGCACGTCTAGCTCGTTAGCGCGTCTAGCTCGTTAGCACGTTTAGCTCGTTAGCACGTCTAGCTCGTTTAGCTCGTTAGCGCGTCTAGCTCGTTAGCTCGTTTAGCTCGTTAGCCCGTCTAGCTCGTTAGCCCGTCTAGCTCGTTAGCCCGTCTAGCTCCGTTAGCCCGTCTAGCTCGTTAGCACGTAGGACGCACTGATTGGTGTCACCTCGTTAGTCAGTATGTGTTACACCTGTGCTGGCTTGTCCATCTCGTTAGTGGGAAGGTGTTTCACCTGAGCTGGTCCAGGTTCTATTTAAGAGTGTCTGGCCCAGTGCTCCAGTTGTCTTGATACATGTGGAGAGTCAACACCTTTAGTTGCTCCACCTTTTTGGTTTGCTTCATGTCTTTAAGTTTGGTGTGGGTTTTTCTTTTGTTTTCCTCTTCTTGGGCAGATTTAGTGGGTCTCATGATGGGTGTCTTTTAGGTCCCAGTTGTTGTTACTAGTCAACTTTCAGTGGACACTGTGAGAGCAAAATTGCAAGATTATGTTATAATACTTTTATTGCATCAAATGGTTGTTTTATGCAACAGAATAGAGGGTTCTTAGAACTATTGTGTCTGTGTGTTCTACTGAGGATGGGCCTCTGGGAGAAAACACTGACAGGAGATTTACAATGTCTTTTGGGTGATAAAACCTAAAGAGACCGCATTCCAGAGCATGAGTTAATGTTTCTGTTCTATATGGTACCAGGGAGAGATGACCCCAGGGCCAGACCCTGGTCTCTACATAAAGAGTACTGTTTTTACAGCAGATACTGTCTGCTGAGAATTATAAGTATCTTTCATACAAATCTTAACCTTGTGACCCGTTCTATACATCTGTTGTTGGTCATGTAGGTTGAAAGGGGTGCAAAAGACCTTGGTACTTTTGTCTCATGGCTCTCAATGAATCATCTGGGGGTGATTCGTCGACCAGCCATCATTATCGTAGAGCACTCAATTGATTCACTTTATAATTGTATGTTGTATTGACCTGCTCCCTTATTATTAAGTGAATAAAGATTTAGTTTAAGTATAACTCTGACTTGTGTGATAAGTTTGTCTCATTTGATATTAAAGAAATTAACAACCACATTTGGCGATGGGAACGTGAATCTTGACTTGGTGACTGACGACCTGGGTAAATGACCTGGCTCCTGACGACCTGGGTAAATGACCTGGCTCCTGACGACCTGGGTAAATGACCTGGCTCCTGACGACCTGGGTAAATGACCTGGCTCCTGACGACCTGGGTAAATGACCTGGCTCCTGACGACCTGGGTAAATGACCTGGCTCCTGATGACCTGGGTAAATGACCTGACGACCTGGGTAAATGACCTGGCTCCTGACGACCTGGGTAAATGACCTGGCTCCTGACGACCTGGGTAAATGACCTGACGACCTGGGTAAATGACCTGGGTAAATGACCTGTCTCCTGATGACCTGGGTAAATGACCTGACGACCTGGGTAAATGACCTGGGTCCTGACGACCTGGGTAAATGACCTGACTCCTGACGACCTGGGTAAATGACCTGACTCCTGACGACCTGGGTAAATGACCTGGCTCCTGACGACCTGGGTAAATGACCTGGTTCCTGACGACCTGGGTAAATGACCTGGCTCCTGACGACCTGGGTAAATGACCTGGGTCCTGGTGACCTGGGTAAATGGTGCACGAGGGATCCCTCTAACTTGGGATCTCAGGGAGACCACACTTCGGGAACAGAGCAGATGAACCCACCTTTAATCTGAGTGGATACCACAACTCAAACCTAGTTTTTTTTTAAGAATGAGGTGAGCAAAACATGCAAGTGCAGGCTCAGTGTGTATTCCTGTGTGTGATATATTTAGGCTGAATATCGATATAAGATTATATCCTGATATTTTTTCTGCAAAGTGAGAGCAAATGTTCAGTCAAAGTCAAAGCCAGATATGACATGTCTCAAGTAGTTTTATTGAAAGCGGCTATTTCAGTGAACAGTTGAAAAATCAAATGAATAAATAATAAACAGGGCTCTTCACCTGGTTCAGATTAAATGCTCAGCTGTTCAAATAACAACAACATGTAAACATAAACACTGTAGAACAACAGGACGACCTTTTTTGAAATCAAAGCTCCATAAGGTGCACATTTAAATAAATAAAAATATCTTAAACAAAAATAGCCTATAAAATAAAATAGGCCTATCTATTTCTGAAATAAATATTATATATATTTATGAGAAAAGTCAACTTTTTCTTTAGTTTGACAACTTTAAATGGCTTATTAAAATCAAATTACAGATTTCTTCTCCTTTCTAACAAATCCACAGATGCAAATAACGAACATTACAAAATAATAAAATATGACAAACCCTAGTAAGGGCAGCAATTATATATAAATAAAGAACAAAATAAAGTGCTCAGTTTGAGAAAATGTGTTTTAAACATCAGCCTGAGATTACCATTTGCTTTTTGTTAACTCAATTTCTTATCTGAACAGCCTCAACCAGTTGCACAACAAACAGACTATCAACTCAATAAACATTTTCCCCCTCTTTTTTTACTTTGATAAACAGTAATGCTGTCTTGAGGTAGACATTAGAAGACAAGCGTGTCCTCCTTCGTTTAAAGATTTTGTGCGAGAAACACCAGCCTGTCAACGGCATCCGGCTTCAGAGATGCTCTGTGGCAGGTCACGATATTGCCACTGCAGCTGAAAACCCTTTCGGAGGGTGAACTGGTAGCTGGTAGCAAGAGATACTTTTTTGCCAGGTGGCTCAGAGCTGGAAAGACAACTTCATGATCCTTCCACCACTTGAGGGGATCAGTGTCACTCTCCACACTTGCTGACTGCAAGTAACTTGACAGTTCATTTTCAATAGCCTCCCTCTTGGTTGGTGGCGCAGTGGTGGTGGCTGTGCGCTGCTTGAAGAAGCTTGCCAGTGTCTTAGCTTTTGGTGCCACTGCTGCTTCTCCATCTGCAGGCTCAGGCACAGTTGGCACACGTAGGTAAGGCGGTTGACAGCTGCTCTGATCAGCCAGTAGCGTCTCCACCTCCAAGACAGCTCTGTGCTTCAATGCATCAACTTTTTCACTTGGGATATAGGTGGCCCTGAAGCGTGGATCCACAAATGAAGCCATCTCCAATAGGTCAGTAGTGGCTGGGTCAGAATACTTGCGGTTGAGGTACTCAACAATGCTGGTCTTGATCGATTTGCAAAGCTCGCTATCACCCTCTTCACATGCCAGGAGACTTTCGTTAAAAAGGTGCAGCACAGGTTTTACATATGATAGAGTGACGTACTCCTCACCTGACAAAGCATCGGTAAAGTCCTGGAGAGGTTTCAGGACCTTTTGGACTGCTTCTAGGACCTCTAAGTCCTGCCAGGTAGGGACAAGGTTCCTGGTCTTTTTGTCATTAGACAGGACTTTGGCCAGTGCTCCTTCCTGCTCCAGGACTCTCTCTATCATCTGCTGCCTTGATCCCCAGCGTGTGGCAGACTCGGTTATGAGTTGGTGACTTGGCAGACCCAGCTGAATCTGGACTTCAGCAAGATGCGAGACTTCTCGCTTATGCGAGAAATTTGACTCTGTTTTCACTTTAACACACTTATACAACTAAGTGCTTTCCAAAATCAAGCTTTAGAAATATTCTACATTAATATTTTCTTGTTTCATAGTTTATTTTTTTTAATCAACGCCAGTCCTAATCATAAATATCAAATATTATATTCATTTATTTTGTGAATTTGAATCCTGTAAGTGATTTTTATGTATTATTATTTGTGTATAATTTATAAATGATGACTATACTGTATGTACATTTACTGATGTTTCGTTCTTGTTGTTGTTCTTAGTATTTATGCTTAGTATTTAATGCTACTTCATATTTCTACTCCACTAAAAACTCCACAATGTTTAGGCCTACCTACGTGTCAACATTAGTTTCTAGTTACTTTGCAGTTGGCTCTTCAATCCAGAGAAAAAACTATAGTCTATCATAATAACTAAATATGTTACCTTGATGATATCAACAGGCTAACCAGCATTTTAAAGTCATAATTACCTCACCTTTACCAGCTGTAACATTAAAGTGGTAAACACATCAATGCATCACTAATTCTTATCCAATAACCTAATAAATATGGTTCTGAAATCTACCATCCTGTATTGTAAGTGATTTTACTTTTAGCACTTTATGTTTTGTGTTTTATTAATCCATTTTTGGCCAAGACAGCAGCATAAAACAAAAAGTTGCAGACAGACACAAAGGAAAATAATGTTTTTTCTTTAAAGTAAAATATGTGAATACTCCTTAATAAAACACTGCACTCCCCAATAGCCAAGTGTAGTCTGACCGAAGCACTGCATCCTCATCGTTCAGCTCCACCGCTCTGACCACGTCGCTCCCGTTGGCGGTTGTTATAGCAACCGGATGCTTTTCTTGGAGTTTCCCAGCTTGCGTCCTGCGAGGCCTCAGCTATATGCTCACCGGTGTGATCCTGGGGGGAAATAACTTGTTTTGGAGACACGACGCTTGTTTTCATCTCCCCCAGTTGTTGAATGAAGTGAACATGTCACGCTTCATGTAAAGGCTCACATTGTCCTGCTCGACCCACATATCGCTGGTCAACGCCAAAATGGGTCCCGTTAGCGAGCCGGTCAGCAAGGCTCTGCCTGACTTCAGTGGACATTTGTGGCAGTGCTTCTCGTGTAAAGTAGTTGGGAAGCTCATATCTCGGGTCCATAGTTTTCAGTAGCTTTTTGAATCCGACTTGTTCCACAGTTGCAACAGGGACCATATCTTTAGCAATGTGATAGGACACCGCTGTAGTTATAGTACACCACTTGCCAATTTTCTTTTCATAAAGGCACACTGCGGGAAAATGAAGTTTGCATTGAGCTTTGTTTCGGGGCTTTTTCCGGTTGTCGAGAATTAGAAAATATGACTGCTTGTGTTGGGTCAATCTTTCTTCAGTTAGCGCTACGACAAATGTAGCCTACATTTTTTCCGGTTAGGATGATTGTGTTGTGATATATATATATATTTCTGTGAATATCTGAACCATTTGAATCCAAAAATAAACTGCTCACATTCTGGAGATAAACTTTGTAAGGACTGTGTGTGTTTTTGTGTAAAATAGTTTGTGAAAAAAGTGTGTCCAGCTCAAATGCTGATTGTTGCGTCATTGTAAAGTGTCCGTTGTAAATGAGTGTTCTAAAAGAGTGTTCTAAAATAGGCTTCTAAATGAGTTCTAAATGAGGGTTCAAAATTAGTGTTCTAAAAGAGGGTTCTAAACGAGTGTTCTAAATGAGTGTTCTAAATGAGTGTTCTAAAAGAGCGTTCTAAATGAGGGTTCTAAAGAGCGTTCTAAATGAGTGTTCTAAATGAGTGTTCTAAATTAGCGTTCTAAATGAGGGTTCTAAACGAGCGTTGTAAATCAGCGGTCTAAATGAGGGTTCTAAAGGAGGGTTCTAAAGGAGGGTTCTAAATGAGGGTTCTAAAGGAGGGTTCTAAAGGAGGGTTCTAAATGAGGGTTCTAAATGAGAGTTCTAAATGAGCGTTGTAAATGAGTGTTCTAATTGAGCGTTGTAAAGAGCGTTCTAAATGAGCGCTCTAAATGAGCGTTGTAAATGAGCGTTGTAAATGAGGGTTCTAAAAGAGTGTTGTAAATGAGCGTTGTAAATGAGGGTTCTAAAAGAGTGTTTTAAATGAGCGTTCTAAATGAGTGTTCTAAATGAGGGTTCTAAATGAGCGTTGTAAATGAGTGTTCTAAAAGAGTGTTAGGCTATATAGTGCACTATGTTTGACCAAGGTCCACAGTTAATTGTAGTGCACAATTTAGTGTTCTAATCACACGGCGCTTCAGGGACCACTGTAGAACGATCACACCCCGTGTGACAGGCAGACAGGTTAGGGTTAGGAGGTGTTACTGGACAGACAGACAGACAGACAGACAGACAGGTTAGAGTTAGGAGGTGTTACTGAACAGACAGACAGACAGACAGACAGACAGACAGACAGGTTAGGAGGTGTCAATAGACAGACAGACAGACAGACAGACAGGTTAGGAGGTGTCACTAGACAGACAGACAGACAGGTTAGGGTTAGGAGGTGTTACTGAACAGACAGACAGACAGAGAGACAGACAGACAGAGAGAGAGACAGACAGACAGACAGACAGACAGACAGACAGACAGGTTAGAGTTAGGAGGTGTTACTAGACAGACAGACAGACAGGTTAGAGTTAGGAGGTGTTACTGAACAGACAGACAGACAGACAGGTTAGGAGGTGTTACTATACAGACAGACAGACAGACAGACAGACAGGTTAGGGTTAGGAGGTGTTACTGAACAGACAGACAGACAGACAGGTTAGGAGGTGTTACTATACAGACAGACAGACAGACAGGTTAGAGTTAGGAGGTGTTAATGTACAGACAGACAGACAGACAGACAGGTTAGGTTTAGGAGGTGTTACTGTACAGACAGACAGACAGACAGGTTAGGTTTAGGAGGTGTTACTGAACAGACAGACAGACAGACAGGTTAGGTTTAGGAGGTGTTACTGTACAGACAGACAGACAGACAGGTTAGGAGGTGTTACTGAACAGACAGACAGACAGACAGACAGACAGGTTAGGTTTAGGAGGTGTTACTGTACAGACAGACAGACAGGGTGTACACCGTTTGTTTATCCTCTCTGGGCTAGGTGGCCCAACTCAATGAGGTACAGCAAGAAGGAATTACATAATCGTTTTTCTGAGACTTTATTGAAAAGCTATGTTCAAACTGGTCAGAAAATCGGCTATGTTTTACTTCTCAGAAATTGCACTATGTTTTATTTTTGGGTAACCATGGGTGAAATTTGAAAAACGGTTTTAAATACTTTTAAAGGCCATCACCACCCCCATGGCACCTGTTTCAGCACCCCACTGCAGTCCCATGTCAGTGGGATAAAGAATGAGTGTTTTATGGATGTTTTAAGATTTGGTGGGGACGTGTCAGTAACATATGCACCTGGTTTTATTTTGGGTTACCAGGGGTGAAATTTGAAAAACTGTTTTAAATACTTATAAAGGGTATAGGGACCTACATACCCACCCTTAGAGCACCATCCTGCGGGATCAACTCAATGGGTTACAGCAAGAAGGAATTATATAGCTTTTCAAAAAAGTCTCAGAAAAACGACTATGTTCAAACTGATCAGAAAATCGGCTATGTTTTACTTCTCAGAAATTGCACTGTGTTTTATTTTTGGGTTACCAGGGGTGAAACATACTGAAGCACCATGTCAGTGGGGCATTGCATGAGTGATTTATTAGTGTTTTAATGATTTGGTGGAGCTGTGTCCACCTCTTGTTGGCCTGGTATTATTTTGAGGTCAAATGTGTTCAAAACGGTTTTAAATACTTTTAAAGGGTATACACATATCCCTTACATAATGTAATGTTTTGCTTTCGCTGTAAAGCCCTTTTGAAATCGGACAACGTGGTTCGATTCAGGAGAAGTCTATCTATAAAACGGTGTAAAATATTCCTATGTTTGAGAAATAGAAATTATTAGATTTGGTTATGAATATGGCGCTCTGATTTTTCGCTGGATGTTGATCCCGAATATGGGATCAGCGCTTCAAGGGGTTTTAATATGCAGTAATCACTCAACATGTGTAACTGTTGTTGGGATGACTGAAATGGCCTTTTGACACAGGAGCCCATGGAGAAATACATCAAGAGGGAAACAAACTGTCACTATACTTAAACTAGTCTTTCCTGTTGGGAAACAAACTGTCACTATACTTAAACTAGTCTTTCCTGTTGGGTAACAAACTGTCACTATACTTAAACTAGTCTTTCCTGTTGGGTAACAAACTGTCACTATACTTAAACTAGTCTTTCCTGTTGGGAAACAAACTGTCACTATACTTAAACTAGTCTTTCCTGTTGGGAAACAAACTGTCACTATACTTAAACTAGTCTTTCCTGTTGGGAAACAAACTGTCACTATACTTAAACTAGTCTTTCCTGTTGGGAAACAAACTGTCACTATACTTAAACTAGTATTTCCTGTTGGGAAACAAACTGTCACTATACTTAAACTAGTCTTTCCTGTTGGGAAACAAACTGTCACTATACTTAAACTAGTCTTTCCTGTTGGGAAACAAACTGTCACTATACTTAAACTAGTCTTTCCTGTTGGTGATGAAGAAACACATCAGAGGCATAGTTTTAAAGTCAATATTTTAATGAACCCCTTGGAGTCGATTGATACCATACCAACGAGTTATGGTAGTAGGTGCCAGGTGCACCGGTTTGAGTGTGTCAAGAACTGCAACGCTGCTGGGTTTTCCCACATTCAACAGTTTCCCGTGTGTATCAAGGTTGGTCCACCACCCAAAGGACATCCAGCCTTGACACTTGACACAACTGTGGGAAGCATTTGAGTCAACATGGGCCAACATCCCTGTGGAATCTAGACACAAATTACATTTAGTGTTGTGAATATATTCATCAGTTCATCTAACAGATCAGTCAGGAAGAGCCACGCTCAGACTTGGGAAGGTCCGCTTGAAATGGAATTAACAGTTAATTCCTTGTATAAATGGCTGCCAACCTCTACTGTGAGGAGTCAGAGACATCTCAGACTTCCATGCATTTTGAATAGTTTCATAAGTCTCATAATAATTGTTTACACAATATAATGACCATTATAAAGAAACAACTGGGTCTCTAAGTACATATATTAAATATATAATATATGAAATAAATAATTTATAACACCTATTATTGTCTAACATGTAGTTACTTATTTTTCATTTTCTTTACAAATATTTACCTTTCATTTCCCATTGTCAGTGATAAGGCAGTACTCATCTCTATATTATGGGGCTGGTTGTGATAAGGCAGTACTCATCTCTATATTATGGGGCTGGTTGTGATAAGGCAGTACTCATCTCTACATTATGGGACTGGTTGTGATAAGGCAGTACTCATCTCTACATTATGGGACTGGTTGTGATAAGGCAGTACTCATCTCTATATTATGGGGCTGGTTGTGATAAGGCAGTACTCATCTCTATATTATGGGGCTGGTTGTGATAAGGCAGTACTCATCTCTACATTATGGGGCTGGTTGTGATAAGGCAGTACTCATCTCTATATTATGGGGCTGGTTGTGATAAGGCAGAACTCATCTCTACATTATGGGGCTGGTTGTGATAAGGCAGTACTCATCTCTGCATTATGGGGCTGGTTGTGATAAGGCAGTACTGATCTCTACATTATGGGGCTGGTTGTGATAAGGTGCACTGTGGCTGCAGGACGTGTAGCTGCAGCTGTTCTTTACCTTCATGTTCTGCTGTGTAACCAAATGAAAAGTGCAGAGGGTAGTCTACCTGTGTATGTACTGCATCCAGGTGAAGAGGCTGGACCTCTAGAACATTGACCCAGTCCTCACGCTCCTCCTCAGTCATCCAGGTGAAGAGGTTGGACCTCTAGAACATTGACCCAGTCCTCACGCTCCTCCTCAGTCATCCAGGTGAAGAGGCTGGAGTGGGACCTCTAGAACATTGACCCAGTCCTCACGCTCCTCCTCAGTCATCCAGGTGAAGAGGCTGGACCTCTAGAACATTGACCCAGTCCTCACGCTCCTCCTCAGTCATCCAGGTGAAGAGGCTGGAGTGGGACCGCTCAATATTTTCCGGATTGACTAACCTTCATGTCTTAAAGTAATGATGGACTGTCGTTTCTCTGCTTATTTGAGATGTTCTTGCCATAATGTGGACTTGGTCTTTTACCAAATAGGCCTATCTTCTGTATACCACCCCTTCCTTGTCACAACACAACTGATTGGCTCAAACGCATTAAATTCTAAAAGTTTACTTTTAAGAAAGCACACCTGTTAATTGAAATGCATTCCAGGTGACTACCTCATGAAGCTGGTTGAACACAGTCTATATATCCTGTTGTATATTTTATCATAGGGAACACAGTCTATATATCCTGTTGTATATTTTATCATAGGGAACACAGTCTATATATCCTGTTGTATATTTTATTATAGGGAACACAGTCTATATATCCTGTTGTATATTTTATTATAGGGAACACAGTCTATATATCCTGTTGTATATTTTATTATAGGGAACAGTCTATATATCCTGTTGTATATTTTATTATAGGGAACACAGTCTATATATCCTGTTGTATATTTTATTATAGGGAACACAGTCTATATATCCTGTTGTATATTTTATCATAGGGAACACAGTCTATATATCCTGTTGTATATTTTATTATAGGGAACACAGTCTATATATCCTGTTGTATATTTTATTATAGGGAACACAGTCTATATATCCTGTTGTATATTTTATCATAGGGAACACAGTCTATATATCCTGTTGTATATTTTATTATAGGGAACACAGTCTATATATCCTGTTGTATATTTTATTATAGGGAACACAGTCTATATATCCTGTTGTATATTTTATCATAGGGAACACAGTCTATATATCCTGTTGTATATTTTCTTATAGGGAACACAGTCTATATATCCTGTTGTATATTTTATTATAGGGAACACAGTCTATATATCCTGTTGTATATTTTATCATAGGGAACACAGTCTATATATCCTGTTGTATATTTTATTATAGGGAACACAGTCTATATATCCTGTTGTATATTTTATTATAGGGAACACAGTCTATACATCCTGTTGTATATTTTATTATAGGGAACACAGTCTATATATCCTGTTGTATATTTTATTATAGGGAACACAGTCTATATATCCTGTTGTATATTTTATTATAGGGAACACAGTCTATATATCCTGTTGTATATTTTATTATAGGGAACACAGTCTATATATCCTGTTGTATATTTTATTATAGGGAACACAGTCTATATATCCTGTTGTATATTTTATTATAGGGAACGGTCTATATATCCTGTTGTATATTTTATTATAGGGAACACAGTCTATATATCCTGTTGTATATTTTATTATAGGGAACACAGTCTATATATCCTGTTGTATATTTTATTATAGAGAACACAATCTATATATCCTGTTGTATATTTTATCATAGGGAACACAGTCTATATATCCTGTTGTATATTTTATTATAGGGAACACAGTCTATATATCCTGTTGTATATTTTATTATAGGGAACACAGTCTATATATCCTGTTGTATATTTTATTATAGGGAACACAGTCTATATCCTGTTGTATATTTTATTATAGGGAACACAGTCTAAATATCCTGTTGTATATTTTATTATAGGGAACACAGTCTATATATCCTGTTGTATATTTTATTATAGGGAACACAGTCTATATATCCTGTTGTATATTTTATTATAGGGAACACAGTCTATATATCCTGTTGTATATTTTATTATAGGGAACACAGTCTATATATCCTGTTGTATATTTTATTATAGAGAACACAGTCTATATATCCTGTTGTATATTTTATTATAGGGAACACAGTCTATATGTCCTGTTGTATATTTTATTATAGGGAACAGTCTATATATCCTGTTGTATATTTTATTATAGGGAACACAGTCTATATATCCTGTTGTATATTTTATCATAGGGAACACAGTCTATATATCCTGTTGTATATTTTATTATAGGGAACACAGCCTATATATCCTGTTGTATATTTTATTATAGGGAACACAGTCTATATATCCTGTTGTATATTTTATTATAGGGAACACAGTCTATATATCCTGTTGTATATTTTATTATAGGGAACACAGTCTATATATCCTGTTGTATATTTTATTATAGGGAACACAGTCTATATATCCTGTTGTATATTTTATTATAGGGAACACAGTCTATATGTCCTGTTGTATATTTTATTATAGGGAACAGTCTATATATCCTGTTGTGTATTTTATTATAGGGAACAGTCTATATATCCTGTTGTATATTTTATTATAGGGAACACAGTCTATATATCCTGTTGTACATTTTATTATAGGGAACACAGTCTATATATCCTGCTGTATATTTTATTATAGGGAACACAGTCTATATATCCTGTTGTATATTTTATTATAGGGAACACAGTCTATATATCCTGTTGTATATTTTATTATAGGGAACACAGTCTATATATCCTGTTGTACATTTTATTATAGGGAACACAGTCTATATATCCTGTTGTATATTTTATTATAGGTAACACAGTCTATATATCCTGTTGTATATTTTATTATAGGTAACACAGTCTATATATCCTGTTGTATATTTTATTATAGGGAACACAGTCTATATATCCTGTTGTATATTTTCTTATAGGGAACACAGTCTATATATCCTGTTGTACATTTTATTATAGGGAACAGTCTATATATCCTGTTGTATATTTTATTATAGGGAACACGGTCTATATATCCTGTTGTATATTTTATTATAGGGAACACAGTCTATATATCCTGTTGTATATTTTATTATAGGGAACACAGTCTATATATCCTGTTGTATATTTAATTATAGGGAACACAGTCTATATATCCTGCTGTATATTTTATTATAGGGAACACAGTCTATATATCCTGTTGTATATTTTATTATAGGGAACACAGTCTATATATCCTGTTGTACATTTTATTATAGGGAACAGTCTATATATCCTGTTGTATATTTTATTATAGGGAACACAGTCTATATATCCTGTTGTATATTTTATTATAGGGAACACAGTCTATATATCCTGTTGTACATTTTATTATAGGGAACAGTCTATATATCCTGTTGTATATTTTATTATAGGGAACACAGTCTATATATCCTGTTGTATATTTTATTATAGGGAACACAGTCTATATATCCTGTTGTATATTTAATTATAGGGAACACAGTCTATATATCCTGCTGTATATTTTATTATAGGGAACACAGTCTATATATCCTGTTGTATATTTTATTATAGGGAACACAGTCTATATATCCTGTTGTATATTTTATTATAGGGAACACAGTCTATATATCCTGTTGTACATTTTATTATAGGGAACAGTCTATATATCCTGTTGTATATTTTATTATAGGGAACACAGTCTATATATCCTGTTGTATATTTTATTATAGGGAACACAGTCTATATATCCTGTTCTATATTTTATTATAGGGAACACAGTCTATATATCCTGTTGTATATTTTATTATAGGGAACACAGTCTATATATCCTGTTGTATATTTTATTATAGGGAACACAGTCTATATATCCTGTTGTATATTTTATTATAGGGAACACAGTCTATATATCCTGTTGTATATTTTATTATAGGGAACACAGTCTATATATCCTGTTGTATATTTTATTATAGGGAACACAGTCTATATATCCTGTTGTATATTTTATTATAGGGAACACAGTCTATATATCCTGTTGTATATTTTATTATAGGGAACACAGTCTATATATCCTGTTGTATATTTTATTATAGGGAACACAGTCTATATATCCTGTTGTATATTTTATTATAGGGAACACAGTCTATATATCCTGTTGTATATTTTATTATAGGGAACACAGTCTATATATCCTGTTGTATATTTTATTATAGGGAACACAGTCTATATATCCTGTTGTATATTTTATTATAGGGAACACAGTCTATATCCTGTTGTATATTTTATTATAGGGAACACAGTCTAAATATCCTGTTGTATATTTTATTATAGGGAACACAGTCTATATATCCTGTTGTATATTTTATTATAGGGAACACAGTCTATATATCCTGTTGTATATTTTATTATAGGGAACACAGTCTATATATCCTGTTGTATATTTTATTATAGGGAACACAGTCTATATATCCTGTTGTATATTTTATTATAGGGAACACAGTCTATATATCCTGTTGTATATTTTATTATAGGGAACACAGTCTATATATCCTGTTGTATATTTTATTATAGGGAACACAGTCTGTATATCCTGTTGTATATTTTATCATAGGGAACACAGTCTATATATCCTGTTGTATATTTTATTATAGGGAACACAGTCTATATATCCTGTTGTATATTTTATTATAGGGAACACAGTCTATATATCCTGTTGTATATTTTATTATAGGGAACACAGTCTATATATCCTGTTGTATATTTTATTATAGGGAACACAGTCTATATATCCTGTTGTATATTTTATTATAGGGAACACAGTCTATATATCCTGTTGTATATTTTATTATAGGGAACACAGTCTATATGTCCTGTTGTATATTTTATTATAGGGAACAGTCTATATATCCTGTTGTGTATTTTATTATAGGGAACAGTCTATATATCCTGTTGTATATTTTATTATAGGGAACACAGTCTATATATCCTGTTGTACATTTTATTATAGGGAACACAGTCTATATATCCTGTTGTATATTTTATTATAGGGAACACACTCTATATATCCTGTTGTATATTTAATTATAGGGAACACAGTCTATATATCCTGCTGTATATTTTATTATAGGGAACACAGTCTATATATCCTGTTGTATATTTTATTATAGGGAACACAGTCTATATATCCTGTTGTATATTTTATTATAGGGAACACAGTCTATATATCCTGTTGTATATTTTATTATAGGGAACACAGTCTTTATGTCCTGTTGTATATTTTATTATAGGGAACAGTCTATATATCCTGTTGTGTATTTTATTATAGGGAACAGTCTATATATCCTGTTGTATATTTTATTATAGGGAACACAGTCTATATATCCTGTTGTATATTTTATTATAGGGAACACACTCTATATATCCTGTATTATATTTAATTATAGGGAACATAGTCTATATATCCTGCTGTATATTTTATTATAGGGAACACAGTCTATATATCCTGTTGTATATTTTATTATAGGGAACACAGTCTATATATCCTGTTGTATATTTTATTATAGGGAACACAGTCTATATATCCTGTTGTACATTTTATTATAGGGAACACAGTCTATATATCCTGTTGTATATTTTATTATAGGGAACACAGTCTATATATCCTGTTGTATATTTTATTATAGGGAACACAGTCTATATATCCTGTTGTACATTTTATTATAGGGAACACAGTCTATATATCCTGTTGTATATTTTATTATAGGTAACACAGTCTATATATCCTGTTGTATATTTTATTATAGGGAACACAGTCTATATATCCTGTTGTATATTTTCTTATAGGGAACACAGTCTATATATCCTGTTGTACATTTTATTATAGGGAACAGTCTATATATCCTGTTGTATATTTTATTATAGGGAACACAGTCTATATATCCTGTTGTATATTTTATTATAGGGAACACAGTCTATATATCCTGTTGTATATTTTATTATAGGGAACACAGTCTATATATCCTGTTGTATATTTAATTATAGGGAACACAGTCTATATATCCTGCTGTATATTTTATTATAGGGAACACAGTCTATATATCCTGTTGTATATTTTATTATAGGGAACACAGTCTATATATCCTGTTGTACATTTTATTATAGGGAACAGTCTATATATCCTGTTGTTTATTTTATTATAGGGAACACAGTCTATATATCCTGTTGTATATTTTATTATAGGGAACACAGTCTATATATCCTGTTGTATATTTTATTATAGGGAACACAGTCTATATATCCTGTTGTACATTTTATTATAGGGAACAGTCTATATATCCTGTTGTATATTTTATTATAGGGAACACAGTCTATATATCCTGTTGTATATTTTATTATAGGGAACACAGTCTATATATCCTGTTGTACATTTTATTATAGGGAACAGTCTATATATCCTGTTGTATATTTTATTATAGGGAACACAGTCTATATATCCTGTTGTATATTTTATTATAGGGAACACAGTCTATATATCCTGTTCTATATTTTATTATAGGGAACACAGTCTATATATCCTGTTGTATATTTTATTATAGGGAACACAGTCTATATATCCTGTTGTATATTTTATTATAGGGAACACAGTCTATATATCCTGTTGTATATTTTATTATAGGGAACACAGTCTATATATCCTGTTGTATATTTTATTATAGGGAACACAGTCTATATATCCTGTTGTATATTTTATTATAGGGAACACAGTCTATATATCCTGTTGTATATTTTATTATAGGGAACACAGTCTATATATCCTGTTGTATATTTTATTATAGGGAACACAGTCTATATATCCTGTTGTATATTTTATTATAGGGAACACAGTCTATATATCCTGTTGTATATTTTATTATAGGGAACACAGTCTATATATCCTGTTGTATATTTTATTATAGGGAACACAGTCTATATCCTGTTGTATATTTTATTATAGGGAACACAGTCTAAATATCCTGTTGTATATTTTATTATAGGGAACACAGTCTATATATCCTGTTGTATATTTTATTATAGGGAACACAGTCTATATATCCTGTTGTATATTTTATTATAGGGAACACAGTCTATATATCCTGTTGTATATTTTATTATAGGGAACACAGTCTATATATCCTGTTGTATATTTTATTATAGGGAACACAGTCTATATATCCTGTTGTATATTTTATTATAGGGAACACAGTCTATATATCCTGTTGTATATTTTATTATAGGGAACACAGTCTATATATCCTGTTGTATATTTTATCATAGGGAACACAGTCTATATATCCTGTTGTATATTTTATTATAGGGAACACAGTCTATATATCCTGTTGTATATTTTATTATAGGGAACACAGTCTATATATCCTGTTGTATATTTTATTATAGGGAACACAGTCTATATATCCTGTTGTATATTTTATTATAGGGAACACAGTCTATATATCCTGTTGTATATTTGACCATGTTCCCTATAATAAACTTTAACTGTCCTTTTACTAGAACCAATACTATTGACTGTGATTAATCCCTACCACATACATATTTATTTTGCTCCTTTGCACCCCATTATCTCTATTTCTACTTTGCACTTTCTTCTACTACAAATCTACCATTCCAGTGTTTTACTTGCTATATTGTATTTACTTTGCCACCATGGCCTTTTTGCCTTTACCTCCCTTATCTCACCTCATTTGCTCACATTGTATATAGACTTATTTTTTTACTGTATTATTGACTGTATGTTTGTTTAACTCCATGTGTAACTCTGTGTTGTTGTATGTTGTCGAACTGCTTTGCTTTATCTTGGCCAGGTCGCAATTGTAAATGAGAACTTGTTCTCAACTGGCCCACCTGGTTAAATAAAGGACTTGTTCTCAACTGGCCCACCTGGTTAAATAAAGGACTTGTTCTCAACTGGCCTACCTGGTTAAATAAAGGACTTGTTCTCAACTGGCCCACCTGGTTAAATAAAGGACTTGTTCTCAACTGGCCCACCTGGTTAAATAAAGGACTTGTTCTCAACTGGCCCACCTGGTTAAATAAAGGACTTGTTCTCTACTAGCCTACCTGGTTAAATAAAGGTGAAATAAAAATAAATAAAACATGTGACCTTTCCTTTTTTAGTGACAGACCAGTCTCTCTCTCTCTCTCTCTCTCTCTCTCTCTCTCTCTCTCTCTCTCTCCACTTCTGGTTTAACACTGCCATCAAGTGGTGATTGTCCAAACTGCACCCCTGTTAAGCTATATAAAAAGCAAGAGATTGGGGGGAGAAAGACAGATCGAGCAGAGAGAAGCGAGAGAGCAGAGGAGAGAGAGCAGAGAACAGAGAGAACAGCAGAGCAGAGATCAGAGAGAGTAGAGCAGAGAGCAGCGAGAGTATATAGTGACCCTGCATCACAACACTCTGTTGCTATAGTGACCCTGCATCACAACACTCTGTTGCTATAGTGACCCTGCATCACAACACTCTGTTGCTATAGTGACCCTGCATCACAACACTCTGTTGCTATAGTGACCCTGCATCACAACACTCTGTTGCTATAGTGACCCTGCATCACAACACTCTGTTGCTATAGTGACCCTGCATCACAACACTCTGTTGCTATAGTGACCCTGCATCACAACACTCTGTTGCTATAGTGACCCTGCATCACAACACTCTGTTGCTATAGTAACCCTGCATCACAACACTCTGTTGCTATAGTAACCCTGCATCACAACACTCTGTTGCTATAGTGACCCTGCATCACAACACTCTGTTGCTATAGTAACCCTGCATCACAACACTGTTGCTATAGTAACCCTGCATCACAACACTCTGTTGCTATAGTAACCCTGCATCACAACACTCTGTTGCTATAGTAACCCTGCATCACAACACTCTGTTGCTATAGTGACCCTGCATCACAACACTCTGTAGCTATAGTGACCCTGCATCACAACACTCTGTTGCTATAGTAACCCTGCATCACAACACTCTGTTGCTATAGTGACCCTGCATCACAACACTCTGTTGCTATAGTAACCCTGCATCACAACACTCTGTTGCTATAGTAACCCTGCATCACAACACTCTGTTGCTATAGTAACCCTGCATCACAACACTCTGTTGTACATATTTAATTGTATTGTATTTCAGTTCATATTTGTTTCATGTAACCAGTCGCAGGTTAACGTCAACCTGACAGACGATGTAAAATCAATAACTAAACTGTTCTCACAATTAACATGCTGTTTCTTGTTTCAAGTATGTTTTATTAT
>NW_027675349.1:192500-195000 GCF_965601325.2 Salmo salar
AGGGGACGTCTATGGTAGTGGAGTTATTATTATACCAGCTGGAGGAGGGGACGTCTATGGTAGTGGAGTTATTATTATACCAGCTGGAGGAGGGGACGTCTATGGTAGTGGAGTTATTATTATACCAGCTGGAGGAGGGGACGTCTATGGTAGTGGAGTTATTATTATACCAGCTGGAGGAGGGGACGTCTATGGTAGTGGAGTTATTATTATACCAGCTGGAGGAGGGGACGTCTATGGTAGTGGAGTTATTATTATACCAGCTGGAGGAGGGGACGTCTATGGTAGTGGAGTTATTATTATACCACCTGGAGGAGGGGACGTCTATGGTAGTGGAGTTATTATTATACCAGCTGGAGGAGGGGACGTCTATGGTAGTGGAGTTATTATTATACCAGCTGGAGGAGGGGACGTCTATGATAGTGGAGTTATTATTATACCAGCTGGAGGAGGGGACGTCTATGGTAGTGGAGTTATTATTATACCAGCTGGAGGAGGGGACGTCTATGGTAGTGGAGTTATTATTATACCAGCTGGAGGAGGGGACGTCTATGGTAGTGGAGTTATTATTATACCAGCTGGAGGAGGGGACGTCTATGGTAGTGGAGTTATTATTATACCAGCTGGAGGAGGGGACGTCTATGGTAGTGGAGTTATTATTATACCAGCTGGAGGAGGGGACGTCTATGGTAGTGGAGTTATTATTATACCAGCTGGAGGAGGGACGTCTATGGTAGTGGAGTTATTATTATACCAGCTGGAGGAGGGGACGTCTATGGTAGTGGAGTTATTATTATACCAGCTGGAGGAGGGGACGTCTATGGTAGTGGAGTTATTATTATACCAGCTGGAGGAGGGGACGTCTATGGTAGTGGAGTTATTATTATACCAGCTGGAGGAGGGGACGTCTATGGTAGTGGAGTTATTATTATACCAGCTGGAGGAGGGGACGTCTATGGTAGTGGAGTTATTATTATACCAGCTGGAGGAGGGGACGTCTATGGTAGTGGAGTTATTATTATACCAGCTGGAGGAGGGGACGTCTATGGTAGTGGAGTTATTATTATACCAGCTGGAGGAGGGGACGTCTATGGTAGTGGAGTTATTATTATACCAGCTGGAGGAGGGGACGTCTATGGTAGTGGAGTTATTATTATACCAGCTGGAGGAGGGGACGTCTATGGTAGTGGAGTTATTATTATACCAGCTGGAGGAGGGGACGTCTATGGTAGTGGAGTTATTATTATACCAGCTGGAGGAGGGGACGTCTATGGTAGTGGGATTATTATTATACCAGCTGGAGGAGGGGACGTCTATGATAGTGGAGTTATTATTATGCCAGCTGGAGGAGGGGACGTCTATGATAGTGGAGTTATTATTATACCAGCTGGAGGAGGGGACGTCTATGGTAGTGGAGTTATTATTATACCAGCTGGAGGAGGGGACGTCTATGATAGTGGAGATTATTATTATACCAGCTGGAGGAGGGGACGTCTATGGTAGTGGAGTTATTATTATACCAGCTGGAGGAGGGGACGTCTATGGTAGTGGAGTTATTATTATACCAGCTGGAGGAGGGGACGTCTATGGTAGTGGAGTTATTATTATACCAGCTGGAGGAGGGGACGTCTATGGTAGTGGAGTTATTATTATACCAGCTGTATCTGTTGTCAGAGCAGAACAGACACCAGGACTTGTCATTGTATCCAATCCTACAGTCACCCCATCCTCTCCTGCTGATTCCTTTATATGTCACTCCTATACCAGCCCCCATTCTCCCACTCCACTCTACCTCCCAGTAACAGCGCCCAGTCAGACCCTCTCTACACAGCACCTGGTACCAGTTGGTGAATCTGTCTGGATGGTCAGGATATGGTTGGTCTTGGTCTGTACAGGTCACCTTTCTGTTCCCTTCAGACAGAGAGAGGTGTGTGTGTGCTGTGTTTGGGTCCAGTGTGAGCTGACAGGAATCTGGGAGAAGAGCAGAGACCAATGAGGGGAGTCAGAACAATAAGTTAAGTCAGATACTGTATCTACCCTGTCTTTGATTAGAGCACAGCAGAGATCAAATCAGAGAAATATGAGGAGTCAGATAGATACCCAGTCTTTGATTAGATCTACTATTGCTATATATTTCTAGAGGGATTGTTAGGAGTGGCAGTAAAAAGAGACAGTTAGTTACTTCACAATAAAGAGACTCACATTGTAACAACTGTTCTCTGGTCTTGGGCTCTGGAGGCAGAACAACCTCCACTATATTCACTACAGACACACAAACACATTAACCAGCTCAGCTGGCAGAGAGAGGGAATGTTATCATCATACCATATTCCACATGTATATGACTAGTAGGGAACTTTCAATGGTCTAAAGTTGATGTTCTGATTGTTTTCAACACACCTGTAGTGGAGATCTTGGTCCATTCTCCTTTAAGGAAGTCTTCTAGTTTCTCTCTCAGTTCAGACACAGTCTTACTCACATCTCCAAAGAACTGAAGAGG